>NC_134801.1:46812663-46830163 GCF_046742065.1 Oratosquilla oratoria
CTTGTCGATGACGGAAGGCTTCTCGAAGAGCAGTTGGAAGAATGTCCGTGGATGACAGACTCTCCCTCGTGGCGATGTTGGGAAGTCCGCGTGTCCTTCACCACAGAAGGGACAACAAAACCTGTGCAGGTGATGACTGAAGCCGCAGTTGTGGCAAGGGCATTTCAATTAACATACCCAGTGTTACTTGGATCGCTAATACCACCACAAGCTACGCTAGTGACGTCACAAGCGGCAAGATCCGTGTCGTTGGAGTCATTATAGTTATCCCTTTCAGGCAGGTTGAACCCCACATTGCCTTTTATTCTGGTCACCGTCAGACTATTCTACTCTCTTTCGCTGAGCCCTCTTACCTCGGTGTCAAAAAGCAATAGTGGACAACTCATAGTGTAAAGAAGGAGAACGAAAGTCTTCAGTGGCGATGTGTCCGCCCCCCACCCTCTCCCCCCCCAAAAAAAAAATAAAAAAAAAAAATAAATAAGTAAATAAATAAATAAACAAATAAATAAATGAATAAATAAATAAATAAATAAATAAATAAAGTAATATGAATAAATAGGTAAATATATAGATGAATACACAAATAGATAAATATGCAATAGAAAAAACAAAATAAATAAACAAATAAGTAAACAATTAAACAAATAGATAAACAGATAAACAAAATGTATGGATTAATTAAACAAATAAATGGATAAATAGATAAGTAGATAAATGAATACATAGATAAAAATGAACAAATGAATGAAAAATATATAGACAAGAATAATAAATAAATATCTAATGCACAACCTCAATTATGATAAATACATATTAATATAAAGACAACTAGTTTAGTAAACAAATATAGATAAACAGACAAACTAGTTGATAGATAAATGAATGAATAAATTAATACACAATCAACTAATTAAGTCGTTAATATAAAATTATCTCAAATAAAATTATCTTGTTATGACCTTTCAAGTTGCATTTACAGTTCCATTACCATTATTTTATTAAGTAACATAAAACATGTGAAACTTGTATAGAAACTACTTACACACTTCAGCTTAGAACACACGTTCAACATAGTCTTTCTTGAGAGTTAATCTTACTCCAATTGTTAACACAAACCTGAAAAAGAAGAAACAAGATTGTAGTACGTCAGGATAGAATAATCAATTTTATCATAATACAACACTTGATTCATTTCACAAGTGGATAACAGTTTTGTCCTTTTTCTGGTGAATTTATCTATTTATTTATTTATTTATTTATTTATTTATTTTTTTTTTATTTTTTTTTATCAAGTGTCTCGGGCCTGCATTTGTGTACCACCAGATAATAGCATACATAAATTCTTTATACATTGAATGGCACTTTTCCACTTACTTTGGCTATCGCCAAGCTATTTCATTCATCCCCATGGGAACCTTGTACTGAATAGTCCCATCTATTCCCAGTAGCACTTTTACAAAGGATTATAAAGGCGGAGCATGCTGACAGGAGACCTTTTGGTCCATTTCTAGGTCGGATGCGAAAAAATCATAATAATGATAAATGAATGAATGAAAACTATAATAATGCAAATAACAAATAAAATACATAAATAAATGCATAGGTATGGTTAAATGATAAACAAACAGGTAAATAATGGATAATAATAAATTGACATATAACTAGTAATAAATGAAAAACAAACAGACAAATGATAACAAAACAAAAACAAACAATATAAAATAAAATATTTCTCGCTTCCACACCATTGTTGTATTCACCTCCGAAATTTTATCTCAGAAACAAATGGTCAAGTACTATCATTCAGACACCTTCAAAGGCGATTGCCTGTCCATCCACAAGAATACAAAAACCTCGCTCGCTGTTGATGTCAAAATCAAAATACCTGCGTTCCCATAATGTGTATGTATTGGTCAACTCTTTCACTAACAAAGGGGTGCCACAGAACTTAATGAAATGTATTAGTAGCTGTCAGAATAAAAGGATAAACACAATTTCAGGCTGAGTTAGGAGTAGAATCAGACTTTTACAGATAGACTAGAAGTAAAATTCGCTATGGCTAATCCTTATTCTCTTCTTCATCCTCATTCTTATCCTACTACTACTATTCCTACTAGTAGTAAATACAACTATAAATACTATCATTATCATTATAATCATTGTTACAATTACTCCATTATCACCAATACCACCATCACCTCTATTATCAGTAATACCATTATTCATATGATTACTACTATTCTCACTAGCGCTACTCTCATTACTCTTACTACTATTACTACTGGAAACTATTATTTCTTCCACCACTACTTCAACTCGTACTACTATTCCCACCTCTACTTGCACTCATACTGTTACACTCACTTGCACTACAACTTCCACCCTCGTTCATGCCTCCTCTCATACTGCTTTGACTCCCGTTCCTTCTCACTCTCCTCCTCTTCTTCCTCTTCTTCCCACTCTTCTTTTCCTATTCTTCCTCCTGTTCCTCCTCCTGTTACTCTTCTTCTTCCTCCTGTTCCTCCTCCTGTTACTCTTCTTCTTCCTCCTACTCCTCCCCCACACTCCTCCTCCTATTCCTGCCAAATTCTAATACTCCTCCTTCTATTACAAGGAGGATATACGGAAAGAGTACAGCATGGAGTAACAAACATCATTCCTAGGTTGCGGAACAAGCCGCACGAAGAGCACTTAAGCGAACTGCTCCTCCTCCCATTCCTCCTCCTACTCTTCCTACTCCTCTTCCTACTCCTCTTCCTACTCCTCTTCCTACTCCTCCTACTCCATCATCTATTCCTGCTTTTCCTGCTACTTCTCCTAATACTCCTCCTAATACTTCTTTTCCTACTCCTCCTACATTCCATGCTCCTCCTGTTACTCCTCCTCCTATTCCTCCTCCTACTCCTCTTCCTATTCCTCTTCCTACTCCTCTTCCTACTCCTCTTCCTACTCCTCCTCCTACTCCTCTTCCTACTCCTCTTCCTACTCCTCTTCCTACTCTTCTTCCTACTCTTCTTCCTACTCCTCTTCCTACTCCTCTTCCTACTCCTCTTCCTACTCCTCCTCCTACTCCTGCTCCTTCTCCTATTCCTCCTCCTACTCCTCTTCCTACTCCTCCTCCTACTCCTACTCCTCCTCCCATTCCTCCTCCTACTCCTCTTCCTACTCCTCTTCCTACTCCTCCTCCTACTACAGCTCCTCCTCCCACTCCTCCTCCCACTCCTCTTCCTACTCCTCCTCCTACTCCTCTTCCTACTCCTCTTCCTACTCCTCCTCCTATTTCTGCTCCTCCTCCCACTCCTCCTCCCATTCCTCCTCCTACTCCTCTTCCTACTCCTCTTCCTACTCCTCCTCCTACTCCTGCTCCTCCTCCTCCTCCTACTCCTTTTACTCCTACTCCTCCTCCTACTCTTCTTCCTACTCCTCTTCCTACTCCTCTTCCTACTCCTCCTCCTCCTACTCCTTTTACTCCTACTCCTCCTCCTACTCTTCTTCCTACTCCTCTTCCTACTCCTACTCCTCCTCCTCCTCCTCCTCCTCCTACTCCTTTTACTCCTACTCTTCCTCCTACTCTCCCTATTTTAGCTCCACTGCTTTTATCCTTTTTCTATCTCTTCCTCTTCTTTCTCCTACTCCTTTCCATCCTCCTCCGTCTCCCCTTCCTTCCCTTCCTACTTCTTTTAAACTGCTATTTTGGTTCATTCTACTTATCCTATTTATCTTAATCGTCATACACCTTCAAATTCTCGTACTTATTCTCTTCCTCCAACTCCTCCTTTCCTTTTCTTCTACTACATTTATTTCAATTGCTCCTCGTACAAACCATACCTATACGCGTTCTCGTACTCTCCCTCTTCCTCCTCCTCCTCCACCTGCTCCTCCTCCTCCTCCTCATCTTCCTCTTCCTCCTTCTCTTCCTCCTCTTTCTCCTCTTTCTCCTCCTACTCCTCCCCCTCATCCTCCCCCTCCTCATCCCGCCTCTTCCTCCTCCTCCTCCCCCTCTTCCGCTTCCCCCTCCCCTCCCCCTCCTCCTCCTCCTCCCCTCCCCCTCCCCCTTCTCCCCGTCCCCCTCCTCCTCTTTCTCCTCTTCCTCCTCCTCCTCCTCTTCCTCCTCTATTCTTCCCACTCCCTCCATCACTGTCACCCCCCACCTTCTAGTGACCACGCCTACCCTCTTTATAAACAAAGACTGTGGCTTGCGCCCTTGTGTCCAGGGTTTCTCTCTGTCACGAGTTGTCGACGAAGATAAATGAAAGGCGAACGATACTGACTGAAATTTAATATGTGTGAATGGGGCAGAACGGAGGGAGAACGAAAAGAAAGGAACAAATAGAAGACACCATTTCTATCTCTCGTTCGCCAAGGTGGCGTTCCCTAACCTCAATAGAATCGTCTGGCGGCAGCCAAAGTAAAGTTCGTAGCAAATGATAAAGTGAGGTAACCCTAACTACTTAGCTACGGTGATGTCCCTTAACTAATTAAAATTGTTTGGCATTTGCCAGAGTGAACCGAGTGGTGAAAGTGTGTGTGTGTGTGTGTGTGTGTGTGTGTGTGTGTGTGTGTGTGTGTGTGTGTGTGTGTGTGTGTGTGTGTGTGTGTGTGTGTGTGTGTGTGTGTGTGTGTGTGTGTGTGCGTGTGCGTGTGCGTGCGTGTGCGCATGTCTGCGTGCGTACGTGCGTGCGTATGCGTGTGAGTGAGCGAGTGAGAGAGAGTGTGAGAGAGAGAGAGTGTGTGAGAGAAAGAGTGTGTGTGAGTGTGAGTGTGTGTGTGTGTGTGTGTGTGTGTGTGTGTGAGAGAGAGAGAGAGAGAGAGAGAGAGAGAGAGAGAGAGAGAGAGAGAGAGAGAGAGAGAGAGAGAGAGAGAGAGAGAGAGAGAGAGAGAGAGAGAGAGAGAGAGAGAGAGAGAGAGAGAGAGAGAGAGAGAGAGAGAGAGAGAGAGAGAGAGGAGAGAGAGAGAGCGAGCGAAGAGATTCACCAAAGACTTCGCCCTGCTTTATGTGTAGGAATTATGATCGACATTTACTATTACCATCCCGGATGAACGGTCAGAGCTCATACCTATGGGTAACGTGATCTAACACAGTTACGCTCCTAACTTCTTGCCCAACAGAGGCGGGTGTCAGCTTGGATTGATGTGATGTTTTTTCAGCCCTGGACAAGGACCGAACTCAAGACATCTGTGTTTCGAGACAAACTCCTTACCATTACACCTGCAAGCATTTGCATGTGCTTGTGAGTAAGCGTGAGCGCAAGTGCGTTTGTGTTTGCGTGTGTCAGAATTAGCATAAACATAAGTGCATTTGTGTTTGTGTTTTTGCTTGTGCACATGCGTGATCACAAGCATGAGCAAATTAGTCTTTGTTTTGTATTATGTATATGTGCGAGTTTATGTGTACGTGTGTGTATGTATTTGTAATGTGTACATGTGTATACGCAAAAGTGTACATCATTGGCCGGTGTCTTCTGCGATGTTGTAGCAAGGGTGTCTTTATCGAATGATATCGATAAGAAAGGTCTACGAGGTCGTAAAAAAGTCATCAACATCGTAAATCTACGACACAAAGTTTCTAACACCTCTCTAGAACCAAGCAACCATTGTAGTACTTATAAACGTAGCAAAGTGTACGTTTGAATACGATTAACCCCCTAACACAATATAAGCCTCTGTTTCCTAGAAAGATATTAAGCTTAACTCTTTAGCAGGATCAGACACCTTCCACACTGTACCTGCTGTCCCCCTAGTGGCATATTGATATCGTATTCGCTTAGTTGTGGGTTCGAATCCCGCACTTCTTTTCGAGTCCAGTAGTAACTGTTGTGTGTCTCAACAATCCTTTAAACATGTTGGGCAAATATGATGGATTCGGCCACAGCTACGCGCCTCCTGGCGAAGACCCCTTCACCCTCTTCAGTCACCTTCGACATAGGTGTCACAGAGATGAGTGAAACAGTCTGACGTCAGTTATGATAAAAGGAAAAGTATCATCCGGAAGGGAAGGGCTTTAGCCCTCTTGGTGTCTCAAAGATCTCCTTCGACATGATGACATATTTGACTGATTTTAAGCTGTTTGAGAAATGATCATTTTACACAGTTAAGATAATGGTCTCCAGTTTGAAGGCACTCATTCGATCGAGACCCTCTTCTATTGGGAAGTTGGCCTCCTCAGCTGCATCGAATTGCTTGTCTTCAGCGGAACAAAATCCATAAATAGCGTCACTATACAGAAGGGTTTGAGAGTGACTTTGTCGGTCTTGTTGTAGTCGAAAAGATTCTTTGCCACGCTGAGAGGTTCTCCCCCTCGAAGTTCTTGTTCCATTCCAGTCATTGCCAATCACGATGACCTATGTTGTAGCTCAGTCCATCTAAGTATGAGCTCCTCACAGCATCAGGTATAAATTTACTTAATTTCTTTTTGTACTAAAAATAGCTGTTTACGTTTCGTTTTTATGCTACGTAATACTGCCTACTTTCTCTTATTGGGATGAAAAATTCAAGTGTAATAGAAAAAATGCAGTAGGAGCTCACACATTAAAACATATAACATATTTCACCGATAAAATGGTATTTACAGCATTAAACTTATTCTATTACATTATCTGATTAAAACGACATATCAAAGCAATACACACACACATCGGAAAGGCGAGAAATTAAGGAATACTAAAATCTGTATGTATGTAACAAAATTATCACAGATCTCAGATATCTGTTTTTCATAAACAAATATTAAGCCCTACGGTTCTAACCAAGCCTTTCCTTGGAAAGTCTTTGAATAATCTTAGAGTCAAAATCTTAGTTTCAATACTCAAAGAACCCCATTGATTAACTCAGTTGGTTTGACGGCTATAAATGAAACTAAACTGTTGGGTTGATGATGTATGGGATCCTTCCAATATTAAAATTACATTTTTGACTCCAAGATTACTCAAAGACCCCTTTTAAGATATTTTTCCGTCTTACACACCGCGTCCCTCTTCAACTTTTATTTTGGTTGTTCACCTCCGTGGCACCTGCAAGGTACAGGAGTGCAGCTTTACTGCCTCACTTGATTAATCTCCTCGGTACGGAAAAAAATCTATCCCTTTTCTTCAGGTTGGCGCCAGGCCACTTGGTTCATCTCCGCGGCGCTCTTCCTGCAACAAAACGGGAGAGCTACGGCCGAGGTGGCAGTTTTCCTTACCACCGCCGTGAAGTTGTATTGCGCTGAGTTTCGAACTCGCCTCGTAATAACGTGGACGCTTGCCCTGGCTTTCCAAGCATCAGGACAAGGGCAACAAATTACTACGGCTACAGCTAGATCCTTTCTTGAATAAACTCACCACATCTACCAGCTTCTGAGTGTTGACATTTCTTATCGCGTAGATACGTTTTATCCCTTATGTTAGTGCTTTGAGCTGCTACCCTTGTACATGAAGGCAAAGGCTGCTGCCCTCCTTTGTCATACTGTAGGTTGTTGCCCCTTGGGGGCAGCCTACTCAGTCCGGATGACGCCAGCACGCGGTAATGTGGTTGACTCTTTGCTGATGCACCGTCCGTTTGTTTACCTTCGCTTGGAGCAGTGGCCCGAAACCACATCCCCAACCTCTGAAACTATCGTACATTATTTTAAAATGTTATATTCTCTAGTTTCATACTTTCCTGGTTCTTTCGTAGCATTCTTTTTTATTTTTACTTAATCTACACATCTATTGGCTTATTTTTATATATTTTCCTTAGTTTAGAGTTAAAAAAAATATTCTTGCAGGTATTTTTTTTTCTTTGGATAGTACCGTGTAGTCCCCTTTGTTGCATTTTATGATTCATACCATCAACAGACGACATATTCGTTCAAGAGCATCCTTTCCAGCAGCAAACAATGTTAAAGCTGAGATTTGCCGGTCTTGGATTTTTTTTTTTTTTTTTCAATTCCCGCTAGAGAACAAATTCATCTTGACATTTCCATTCCTTGATTTTGATCATAAAAACGATCATGCAAGCGAAATTAAAAGTAAAAAGTTTCTTGATATCCGTGGCCTCATATTCCGTATTCGGAAAATGTATACATCAGTACATTTACATTGACATTTATAAAGTTCTTGTAATCCCCTTTATATCTTTTCCAACGTGCCTCATCTCGTCTAACTCTTTTGTGTCTCTCTCTCACTGCCCCCATTCCCTTCAACTCCCCTTCTCCGTTTGTCTACCTGTCTCTTTCTCTCTCTATATACCTTTATTTCTCCCTTACTTCTTTGTTCCCAGATGCGTTCGCTTGCCGCTCCTAGGTCAAGGATATCTTGTCCATTCAGTGTTTTTATTTTTTTCTTACCTTAATTTTATTCATGAGTCTATAATTCAATCACAAGAGTCTCTTCGACGCTTGGCATATACTGTTGTTTATTACTTCATTATATATGATAGTGATGTTTCATGATGCTGATTAATATTCTGTAGATGGCTTACTTTTCTGTTTTTTTATTTTATTTTTTATTTATTTATTTATTTTTGTTTGTCTGTTAGAAACCTGTTTTCTTTATGTCTCTCTGTCTTCCCATAAGAGAAATGGCAAGAAAGTCAAATTGTAGTGGTAAGTAGTTACTACTTCCATGTACTTTTTATATGTCCAGAGTAGGTTGCCTGTCTCCACTCTTCCATCCTTAATGGCTCATTTGGGTGTTGATGAAGTAGGTTATGTGTTATTACAATGGATTATGACAGCAAGGCATGCCGACAAAAGCTTTTTTATTCCATAATGAGATTAGGTTAAGGAAACGAAAAACACACGCACATACAACTGCGCAAGTAAACAAGTAAACACAATAATCAACTAGTAAACATTACATAATATTGCTTAAGTTAATGTGCAGCTGATTATTAAGACTTTGAACAAATTACATATAGCTGTTGCGAGAAGCTTATTCCATCTGTTCACTAAACGATTAGCGAGATTGTATCTACTTATTTCTAGATTACATCTATGTTCTAATAATTTGAGTCCATTATTTCTCGTCTTGTTCGTATCTAGTGTGAAAACATGTTCAGTTTTAATGTTAATAACTCCCTTTGAAATATTGAAGATCTGTACTAAGTCACTTCTTCTTCAACTACAGTTTTTGTCTACCTTTGATTAAAAGTTTCTTCCAATTCACCTCTTTACAATTGAAGTCACCTGGTGTTACGAGGCCTTGGTTATTATTATCAGCTTGTTCTTTGATCTGACTTGCATCTCTTACCATGTTCAGTAGCCCCTTAGGTACCAAAGGGATGGCATCGAGATCAATTATATCACCGGACGGCAACCCGGATGTAGGGAAAAGTGCCCTCAGGGACGGAAGGAGTCAATCGAGAATGAAATTTGCCACTTGGTAGAAAAAAGGGTTAAGTTAATCTTACGTCATTATTTTCACCATTCCTTCGTACATAATGGCGAATACATAATAATTACTCTTTCTGTTGTTTATGGGAAGTTCAGCGCGCCAAAAGAAGTTCATGAATACAGGAACTACAATAGTGTGCCATCATGAAGCGTCGAGTTTCAAACTCATCTCTTGATTGCGTGGATCTATATTAAATCACTCATAGGGCTATCGTTGACTACCACTTGCCCTAGCTATGTGATCTCATAGGGCAAAGGTGACGCTTTGAACCGCAAATAAGCACCTTTTGACGTAAACTTTACCTGAACTTTATAATAGTAGGTGAGGAAAATTATTTTAAGATAAGAACATTCCGTTTTGGTTCACTTGAATCTCTGTGAGGAATCAAGGGTAGGCACTTGCAAGTATTGGTCTTGCGGGAGGGACGTCAAAGAGGATCAACTATCAGCCGTCTGTCTTCTAAACCCTTCATCATTAACTCCAACATGGGATGCAACCCTGAGCGGCTGACACTCTATCCCCGGACTGGGGACAACTCTTCTATCAACTTCAGCCCTTTTTCTTCAGATTCTTCACGTAAGGAGAATGCACAGTCGTCGACTGCTTCCCTTTCCTCTTTTTTTTCAGAAGTCGGGTAAGTAGGATTAATGTAGCACTCATACAATACAAACAACATTTCAATGTTTCTTCCAGGAAAGCTCTATGAAGGAGCCTAAGGAACAGTGGTGAATGTGAGGGGCAGTGAGTCTTCGGTAAAAAAAAAAAAAAAAAAAATCGAGGCAGCGACCGATTGAGTGATTAGTGTAACAATGAAGAAGACTTACACTAGGAGGATCGCGTTAAGATGAGGTGGATGGAAGGGAAGGGATGATAATTTGATCAAAGGAGTGGTGTGGATAAAGAGAGTAGAAGATGTAGAAGAGGGGTGTGGCGCATCCATTTCCACATCGCCCATGTTTGTTTTGTTTGCGTCGCTGTCTTGTTAATGTGGTCTGTTTGCTTTATACGTGTTTACTCGTCGTGTTTACCTTGGCGTCCAAGGCATTTCGAACTTGCCTCTTCCCATTTTTCTCCCTTTTTTTGTATATCATTTCTTTTTTATTACAGTTCTTTAGTTGTCTTTTATATGTCCATGTTCTCGCTGTTATTCATTTCCATGTCTGTTCTCACTGTTATTCATTTGTTAAGGTTTATTCACTATGAAGATTTATTTCAGTGAAATGTGATTGGAGCGTGCACTGGGACATTTTGCTTTACGTTTCTGGTACTGGTAGTCGAGACTAGGAGTTTGTTTTGTCCAGGCTTGGGTAACTGAATGGACTATTACTCTCTTACTTAACAACAGATTACTATGCCAAACCTCTCTATGAGCTCATGTCTAACTATTAACAAACCAGAGATTCATTATTGCTTTTTAATTTGATAAAATAAATACTAACAAATTCTTAGAGGTTGCCACTGTTTGCTTGTCCCGATGTAATACACATGCTTTTTTTCTGATTGTCCCCATTTTCCTGTTCATTTTTAGTTTACTGGCCTTTCATGTCTCTTCATACTGGTCTGGTTCTTCTGTGCCGCTTATTTACTCATTGACTTTGCCACTACATATCCTTTTGACTGTAGTTTCAGTAACCGAGATACGTTTATTTTCAAATCATTGCGGTCGTAAAGCTCAGTATCATTGTCACAGTCAGTCTCTGATTCTGACTCACTCACTCACTCACTCTCTGACCCTGACCGACTGACTCACTCATTCACTCACTGACTCTCTCACTGACTCATTCATCCACTCACCCATTCACCACTCACTCTCTCCTCTTCTATTGACCTGGGTTGTGAATATAATGCCTCGCAGTCCTCATGAGTATAACAATTCAAATCTCTAAACACAATAATGCCTGCCACTAACCCCAGCTAAGGGAGATGTAACAAAGGGGAACGTACCATTATTATAAGAGCGCCTTCTGGTACACACTGTCATCTAATCACTTTCTTCGCAGGGTATTCCCGACCCTACTCATATGACCGGAACCCTTAATACATACAACTTTTGTAGTCCGTCTCACTATACTATAGACAGCTCCTACCTTGGGTCGGGAAATCTAAAGAGAGACATCAGGAGGGCCGAAGGTGTGTTTCTCCTACACAGACATGGTTCCTCGTTATCCAGACATAACGGGGTGTGTATGGATGGATACAATAAGATCTTTACTGTAATGGTAGGGTTTGTATGCGGTAGAAACGCGTTTGAACGGTTTCATTTTGTTTATCTATTTGTTTGTTTGGCTGGTTCTTTTGTTTAAATGCAAGCTTCTGTGCTTGAGGTGTGTGTGTGTGTGTGTGTGTGTGTGTGTGTGTGTGTGTGTGTGTGTGTGTGTGTGTGTGTGTGTGTGTGTGTGTGTGTGTGTGTGTGTGTGTGTGTGTGTGTGTGTGTGTGTGTGATTCACCACGGTCTTGGATCACGTGTTGGACTTGTGATCGACAGCTATTTCCCTCCCGGAAGGGAGCTCAGAGCTTATATATGACCGATATATGGGTAATGCTGTGAATTTACACGCACACACACCTAACTCCCCACCCACAAGAGCTGGAGTAACAACCTGCAGCGCAGCGATACTGAAATTATTTCAACCCCGGACCACCGTAGTGGTATCCGGGAACTCTACCAACTGCTCCACGAATTGTGTGTGTGTATGTGTGTGTGTGTGTGTGTGTGTGTGTGTGTGTGTGTGTGTGTGTGTGTGTGTGTGTGTGTGTGTGTGTGTGTGTGTGTGTGTGTGTGTGTGTGTGTGTGTGTGTGTGTGTCTGTGTCTGTGTCTGTGTCTGTGTCTGTGTGCGTGCGTGCGTGCGTGCGTGCGTGCGTGTGTGTGTGTGTGTGTGTGTGTGTGTGTGTGTGTGTGTGTGTGTGTGTGTGTGTGTGTGTGTGTGTGTGTGTGTGTGTGTGTGTGTGTGTGTGTGTGTGTGTTTGTATATGTTCTCTGAGTAAGGTACAAGAGGATTCTGACTGGGTGTAAACGTGCTTACACATAAAACCTCACTAGCAGCTCTTATTTTTGTGTCCGTGTCGTGAATTCGATCCGTGGTCACAAGCACCTAAAGCGAGACATTTACGCCTGAGTCATCCGGGACTTATACATACAATTATGACAGTAAAGCTTCCAAACAGCAAACTGAAGAGATATGAATGACAGAGGTTAAACATAAAAAGTGTTGACGAAGGGCTTCCACAGGTATGAACGAAATAAGACTTGTGGGGCAAGAGAGTTTAATCGAAGTTGGTTTTATCCTTTTTGGTTTCCGTGGAAGACAAACACAAATGAAATATCCTGGAAGGCAGAAAAAAAAAGCTATCTAATAGGGAAAGGATTAAACTATAATTGAACCGATCACGTGTTGAGCTGTAATAGTCCACTGCAGGACCAGCATATCCCCTGGAAAACAACACAGCCTTTGAAGATAAGATGTGAATATGAAGCTGTGAATATGATTGGCTGTGGTCATAAATGCTGATACCATTGTAATCAGCATGGTCATACTGACTAGGTCTTAGCATTGAAATGCAATACTGTTTCCAATATATCTGATTTCCATGATTGAAGAAAGGGATTGAGACGTAACGAAGTACGTTTTGAGCAGTTGGCTCTCGTCTAGCGGGAGTCAAGCATGTGACTCCCGCGACTGAGAATGGAATATCATTGCTCCAGGCTGGTTCATAGCTGGAAGCATGTAATATAATTATGGATACCACCCATCTTTTTTTTTTTTTTCTCCCAGGATGTATTTCTAAAGTCAAAGTGATAAAACGCTAAGGATGAAAGTCATAGATCATTGTCGCCATTTTTGGTTACTGTCACGTGATTTTAATCACCTGTGGAACACCTCCCCACAATCAGGGTCTCTGGGTATTGTCAAGCAATTCTATTTTCCTCCGTGATATCCCTAAAATTGTGAAGGGCTTAACCTCGACTAATCCCATCAGTATCCACGTGTTCTGGCGATATTGCAGTTAACGCCAGACACCATCCTTCATCTATGTGATGCCTTTTCATCAATACAAGAGTGTATAGTTATCTCATTGCTTCAGAGTAATAACATAATTCTTACGCAAGGTGCATATGTACATGTTTGTTCTAAAAATGAGACACTACTAGATGCTCATCTATCACCACCATAACCGTCACCTTTGCCCTAGGTCCTCGGATTGCAAAGACACTGTGTTACGACGTCAAAGCAACAAGCTGACAGGAGACCTTTCAGTCCATAGCGTAGCCCCAGCGTCACATTGTAACCTTTATTTGTTGGCATTTTTTCTCCCCTTGATTGGTTTCCCGCTCAGCCTCTGTAGCGAGTCTCTGATCTCTGCACCGAGTCTCCCCTTTGACTCCTACAGAGTCTCGAGTCTCTCGTGTCCTACTGGGTCTCTTAAACTCCCCGGTCTTCTTTTCCAATAGTCTCTCTCCGCGCCCGAGAATACGGTCAGCAAGTCCCCTTTGGTATGTTTTCCTCACGTAGCACAAGCCGCCATTTTTGCTCAGATACTTGCCTCTACTGTACCAGCGCACCTGTTCCACTGTTTCTGTTTATTTTCTCTCAGCGTGAGAAAGAGGGAGGATGGTGGGGACAGGTGTGTTATAACTACATACGGAAAAGTTGGAGTAAAAATGGCAGCGTTCAGTATCTCACCTGACGCCTGTTTACCATTGCAACGGATAACTTCCACTCGAGTGCATTGTGGAACGGGAATTCTTTGCCGTATCCGTGCCAATTTATTTACTTCGTTTCTTTTCTTTTATAGGTCGCTACTCGACTCGCCAAGGGGGATGGGTGCTAGTTGATGGAACTCACTGTGTCATACATACATACATGCATATATACATACATACATACATACATACATACATACATACATACATACATACATACATACATACATACATGCATACATTCATTCATTCATGCATACATACCTATACATACACATACATACATACATACATACATACATACATACATACATACATACATACATACATACATACATACATACATACATACATATATACATATGATGTTTGGCATTTCACAAAGATCGATGACAATGTGTATATTACTTGAAAGGATTAGCTAACATTATGTTTTTTTTTCTGTAATCATAAAAGTTTTACTGCCATCAAATTGATTAAATGTAACAGGCTTTTTTTATTTATGCTTTCATTAATTTATTTGTTTTTTTTCTTTGTTTAATTGTTTTTTGTTGTTTACTCATTCATGTTTGTTTAATTGTTTAGTCATTTGTTTATTTGTCTATTTATTTCTTTGTTGATTTACTTATTCATATATTTATCTATATATCTATTCATATAATCACCTAGTTATTTCTTTATGAGTCTATTTATTTGCTACACAAACTGAGCACTGTCAATTCTGCACGAGGTTCATGGATAAGATACTGAGGAAAAATACTCCAGTTAAGCTTGACAAAAGTCTCAAGTTAACAAAAATATACACTTTTCCTCGCTACCTTATAAGAGTAAAATCATACATACATACAATTTGAAGACCAATACTTTAGAGTATTACTTTCCTAGAGTAACAAAGACTTAAGTGCTGTGATTTTGCACATGCAAAAAAAAAAAAAAAGTACAATTTGGTCAGCAGTTTGTCACAGAATGGCTCAAGGGGGAGGCATGACCGAATCAGGGGTGTGTGTTAGTTCCATGAATGTTCAATATGTAAACAAAAATGGAGTGAAGAAAATTAACTCAGTACTCTGAAAGTTTGAGGTGAGGTGTTAGATACAGTAAGAGCGAACTACAAGCATTTGCAGAGGATATAATGTTAATGGGACACATTAAAAGAGACCAGTCACTTATATATACAATCTATTCATATGTACTTATATCTTTATTCTATATTATTGTATCTATTCACCTATTGTTTTATCAACCTTTAACAAAATTACATAAAAATAAACTATTTGTATCTATTCGTTCTCTTTAGTGTTTATCAATTCATATTTGTTTAAGCTATATACCTTCAAAGTAGACTGAGGTAAAATGTTAATTATAGTAAGTTAACGAAAACAAAAATTCCTCAGGCTCAGTACGGGAGAAGAGGGGTTAGAAGAAATAATAATTTCAGGTGAATAAAGTAGATATATCGGAGGAAGAGGATACAAATTACGGAAATTGTGTTTAACATTATGAAACGTTTTGTGATTTTCATGTGTGTTCATGCGAGTGACTATAAAGTTTTCTCCGCACGTACATTCTTATTGTACGTTAGCAGTGTAGATAGCCTATTCTTTCCTTTAATATATATCAACTAAAATTGAATAACTTTTTAAGTTATCTAGATCTGATTATAGTACAGTGTAAATAGCCTATTCTTTGCCTTAATATATATCTTCTAAAATTGAATAACTTTTTAAGTTACCTTGATCTGATGTATAGTACAGTGTAAATAGCCTATTCTTTGCTTTAATATATATCTACTAAAGATTGAATAACTTTTTAAATTATCTAGATCTGATACATAGTACAGGTGTGGTAGAGATTACTTCTGAACGAAAATATAGACAAATGGTTCTGTTGAGGATCACATAAATCATGATATTCTTTCACACTTGAACGTATACGGGAGGGAATATAAACTCACCATAATTCATTTTAATGATAAAAGTATTGTTGTAAAGTTACTGTTGGTACACTAAATGAATACAAATAATTGTTATGATAAGATACAACACGAGATCTTTCGGTCCATAATAAAGTCAAACGAAAAAAAAAATAATAATAATCGAAATAGAATAGACTAGATTGAATGAAAAGGTTGACCACTTCAGAGCTTTAATTGATTCCTTTACCACGAGTTTCTTGTCTAATCTGAATAAAGTTGTCTAGCTATAGGCATTTTATGTATATAGAAAGGCGTTATCTCAGGAAAAGAATAAAATGATGTATTCTATCCTCATTTAGTACAAGGCCATGCTCAAAGACAAAACAAAGAACAACGGCAAGAATGTAATCGAAGCAAAGCTCCTACTTACTTCCTGAATGTACGTCCTTCAGCAAACAAACAAGCGAAAAAAACAAATGAACATGTATGCATGCGTGCATGCCTACATCATTGTATGCATAAATACTTGCTTGTATGTATACATACATGCTTCCATGCATACATACGCGCATTGAATACATGCGTGCATTACATAAAGTCATACATACTTAAATAGACGAAAACGTTCGGACTAAGCTTCTTATTTACCAGTGTTTTTCTGCATACATACATACATACATACATACATACATACATACATACAAACATGCATGCATGCATGCATACATACATACATACATACATACATATATACATACATACATACATACCTAAGTACATACATACATACATACATACGTACATACATACATACATACATACATGCATGCATGCATACATACATACATACATACACAAAGGATTACAAAGGCGGAGCATGCCGACAGGAGACCTTTTGATCCATATCTAGAAAAAAAAAAAAAAAAAAAAAAATCATATTAATAATAAATTAAAAAAATAACAATGTAAATAACAATTAAAATACATAAATAAATGCATTGGTAAAGTTGAATAACAAACAAACAGGTAAATAGAAAATGATAATAAATTGACATATAACTAATAATAAATGAAAATCAGACAGACAAATTATAACAAAACAAAAACAAATAATATAACATAAATTATAATAATTACAGCATCTTACTTAGGTATTTATCTAAATGATTCTTAAAGCTTCGAACTGAACTACATTGCACTACCTGTGCAGGAAGTTTATTCCATTCATTAACTACACGGTTGGCAAAGTTGTTTCTACCTACTTCCAAATTGAATCTATTTCCGGACAGTTTGAGACCATTGTTTCTTGTCTGATTCTCATTCAATGTGAAAATTTGGTCACTTTTGATGTTGTCAATTCCCTTTAAAATCTTAAAGACCTGTATCAAGTCACCTCTGAGTCTACGCTTTTTTAGGGAAAACAGATTCATGTGCTTAAGTCGATTTTCGTATGATTTATTTTTGATATTTGGAATCAGTTTTGTGGCTCGCCGTTGTACTTTTTCCAGTCTGTCAATGTCTTTAATGAG
>NC_134801.1:46840163-46857663 GCF_046742065.1 Oratosquilla oratoria
AGGAGAGGCAAGATGCGATGAGGGAAAGAAGGGAAGAGGGGAAAAAGGGGAAGAGGGGAAGAGAGAGGGAGGAAGAGGGAGATAGGTGGTAATATGGGTAGGAAGGAGGGGAGGAGGAAAGAGGAAAATAAGAAGATGAGGGCAAGGTAAAACATTAGGAAGAAGAAGGAAGAGAGAGAGAGAGAGAAAGAAGAGAAGAAGCAAAGAGGAGGAGTGGGATTAGAGGTGTAGGGGGAGAAGAGAATAATGTAGAGGAAGAGGGGAAGAAGGGAAGAGGGAAAAAAAGGAAAGAGAGCAACAGGGGAGAGGGAATAAGGGACCAGGGGATAAAGTGATAACGGGAGGAGGGGAAGAGGGGAAGAGGGGAAGAGGAGAAGAGGGGAAGATGGGAAGAGGGGAAGAGAATGAAATGAAGAGCTAGATAGAGAAAAAAATGGGAGGGGAAAATGGGAATAGAGGGAGAGAGGAAGAGGGGAAGAGGGGAAGAGGGGAAGAGGGGAAGAGGGGAAGAGGGGAAGAGGGGAAGAGGGAAAAGGTGAAGAAGGGAAGAGGGAAAGAGGGGAAGTGTGGGAGGAGGGAATATTGAAGGGTGAAGACTGGAAGGGGAGAGTGGAAGCGGGGAAGACAGTAGAAAGGGAAGAATGGACGAGAGGAGGAGGAGAATGAGAAAAGAGGGGAGTAGGGGAAGAAGAAAATACGGGAAGATAAGAAAATGGAAAAAAGGGGGGAAAGGAAAGGGGGGAAGGAGGAAAGGGAGGAAAGGGAAGAGGGAAATAGGAAAGAGGAGAAAAGGTAAGGAGGGGAATGAAGGAGAAAGATGAAGAGGGGAAAAGGGAAAGAAGGAGAGCGTAAAGGAAGGGAAGAGGGGAAGAAAAAGAAAATAAGAGAAGAATAGGATAAGAAGGATATAGAAGTAAGGGAAGAGGGGAAGAAGGGAAGAGGGGAAGAGGAGAAGAAGAGAGGAGGAGATGTTTAAAAGAGGTGAAAGAAGAAGAGGGGAAGAGAAGTAGAGAAGAGAAGAAGAGAGCAGAGAGGGGAAGAAAGGAAGAGTAGGAGAAGTGGAAATGAGAAAGGAGAGAAAGATAAAGAGGAAGGGAAGAAGGGAAGAGGAGGTGAAGAGAAGAAAGGACGAACGAAAGGACTGAATGGAATAGGAGAAGAGCAGAAGCGGAGAAGAGGAGAAGAGAGGAAAAGGAAAAAAAGTGGAGAGGAGAAGAGGAGGAAAAGAAAAGATGATGAAACAAAAAGAGGAGGAGAGAAAAAGAAAAGAAGAAAAGATATGATGAAAAGATGCAAAGAGAGGAGGAGAAGAGAAGAAGAGGAGATGAAGACAATAGGAGATGAGGAGAAGAGAAGAGGACAAGTGGAGAAGAGAAGAAGAGGAGAAAATGAGAAGAGAGACGAAAGGAGTAGAAGAGGAGAATGTGTGAGAAAATAGGTGAGAGAGAAAGAAGAGAGCGGGAGAAAGAGAGAAGGGGGCATGAAGAGAAGATTTGTGTAAGTACAGAAGACCGGTAAGAAAACAGGATTAGAAGAAGAAAAGGAAAAGAAAGAAAAGAAGGGATAGAAAGAGAAAAAGAGAGAACAAAAAAGAGAAGAGGGTAGAGTATGAAGGAAGAGCCTGAGGAAGAAGGAAGGAAGTAACAGAAAAGGAGACAAAAAGGAAGAAATCGAAAGAAGATTGAAGGACACGAGGGAAAACAGGAGGATTTCATGAAAAGAGGAAGACGAGACGAGAAGGAGGAAGAGGAGGAGAAGAGAAAGAGAAAGAAGAGAAGAAGAATAACATGAGCTGGAGCAGGAGGAAAAGGAAGAAGAAGAGGAAAAGGAGGAGGAGGAGGCGGAGGAGGAAGAGGATCAGAAAGAAGAATGAGATGAAGAGGGAAATGAAGAGGAGCAGAAGGAGGAGAAGGAGGAGCAGGAGAAGGAGGAGGAGGAAGAGAAGGGGAGGAGAAGGAGAAGTAGAAGGAGAAAAAGAAGAAGAAGGAGGAGAAGGAGAAGGAGAAGGAGAAGGAGAAGGAGGAGGAGGAGGAGGAGGAGGAGGAGGAGGAGGAGGACGAAGAGAAGATTAAGAAGAATAATAAGGAGAATAAAGAGAAGAAGGGGAAGGAGAAGGGGAAGGGGAAGGAGAAGGAGAAGGGGAAGGAGAAGGAGAAGGAGAAGGAGAAGGAGAAGGAGAAGGAGAAGGAGAAGAAGGAAAGTAGGACAAGGAGGAATAGGAGGAGGAGGAGAAGGAGGAGAAGAATGAGAAAGAGAAGGAGAAAGAAAAGAAAAAGGAGAAGAAGAAGGAGAAGGAGAAGGAGAAGGAAAAGGAGACGGAGACGGAGAAGGAGACGGAGGAGAAGGAGGAGAAAAAGAAGAAGGAGAAGAAGAAGGAGAAGAGGAAGACTTGAACCCGCGACTAATAAGACATGAGATCATCACACTTCCGATTGCTTGACCAGCGCACATATAAGAAAGCAAAGGACAAAAGAAATAAAAAGTATAAAAGACAAAATAAGAAACATGGAAAGAAGGGGAAGGCCACAGGGAGGAAGAATAACGAAGAATTAGAGAGAGAAGATAAAAGAAGAGGGAAGGAAGTGAGCAAATGAGGAGAAGAAGTAAGAAAGAGGATGACGAGAACCGAAAAGACAAACAGAATAACAGAAGGATAACGTAGAAAACAGGAAGAGAATAGAGAGAACAATAAAGAGGACATGATAAAGTGGGTAAGAAGTAAATAAAAACTATGTTGGATGAGGAAGAGATAATAGGAAAGAATCGATGATTATACTCGGGGGAAAAATAAAGAAAAAAAGTACAAGAACACTAGAAGAAAATGAACAAGGCAACTCAAATGGAGGGAAAAATAAAAGAGAGAGAAAAACACACACACACATACACACACACACACACACACACACACACACACACACACACACACACACACACACACACACACACACACACACACACACACACACACACACACACACACACACACACACACACACACACACACACGCCCACGCCCACGCACACGCGCGCACACACACACACACACACACACACACACACACACACACACACACACACACACACACACACACACACTATATATATATATATATATATATATATATAGAGAGAGAGAGAGAGAGAGATAGAGAGAGAGAGAGAGAGAGAGAGAGAGGAGAGGGAGATTTCCTGTTATTGCTGCTGCCTCTAGGCTATTCTAATCAGCTGTGCTGAATATATCCCTGTTTCGCAGTGTCTTAAGAATTTACTAATCAATATTACCAAATCTTCCATCTAATCACTATAAGATTCAGAGGTAACGCCAGTTGACTTTATTCAGTTGAAGGATAAATTCTTGTCTACGTAAAATTGTCTGGCACTACCCAGAATATTGTCTGTAGTTTGCTATCTCCTCCCTTCTTCCAACTGAATAAAATCACCTGACATTAACCAGAACAAAATGAGGATACAGAAGTGATAACACCGCCATTGCTAAGGTGACACCTGAGCGTAATAAAATCGCGAGCCGGCAGCGAGGATAGAGTCTGGGGATGTCACCTTTCCGAAGGAGTTACCTCGTCTACGCATCGACGAGGAGCAGACTCCTTACGGTCGACGTTCTGCATGGACGAACAGAAACCTGCGCGATCATCTTTCTTTGTATTTTCGTCTATACACATTACGGTGTATTAGTACACGCTAGAATCCTTTCGTTCTTCGTTTGTCCATGGGGTGAAAGAGAAGGGAAGAGTAAAAAGAGAGGATATATAGTGTATATGTGAGAATGGAAGAGAAAAAGAAGACAGACAGAGGGTTCAAGGAAAAGCACCAGCAGCAGTAGAAAAAGGAGGAAGAGGAGGAGGAGGTAGAAGAGGAGTAGGTAGAAGAGGAGGAGGAGTAGGTGAAGGAGGAGGAGAAGAAGGAGGAGGGGGAGGAGGAGAAGGAGAAGGAGGAGGAGGAGAAGGAGGAGGTGGAGAAGGAGGAGAAGGAGGAGGAAGAGAAGTAGAAGGACAAGGAAAAGGAAGAGAAGAAGGAGAATGAAGAGGAGAAGGAGGAGGAGGAGAAGGAGGAGGAGGAGGAGAAGGAGGAGGAGGAGAAGGGGAGGAGGTAGGAGGAGGAGGAGGAGGAGAAGGAGAAGGAGAAACGGGTAGGAGGAGGAGGAGGAGGAGGAGGAGGAGGAGGAGAAGGAGGAGGAGGAGGAGGAGGAGGAAGTGGAGGAGGAGAAGGTTAAGAAAAACAAGGAACATAAAACAGAGGACTGAGAGGTGGAGGTAAAATAAAAAGAACAGGAGGAAGAAGAGTAGGAGGAAAATTAGGTAGATGTGAAAATGAGGAAGAGGAAGGAAAAAAGAATAAGAGGAGGAAGAGGAAATAAAGAAGAGGAAGAGGAATATGAGGTAGAGGAAATGGAAGATGAAGAAAAGGAAGGTGGAGAAGAAGGTGAAAATGAAAAAGGATCATGAACGTGGCGGCTGTAATCAGCGGTTTACCGGCGCTTCTGTCCATGTGAAGAAAATTGTACCACGATCGCAAAAGTGACAACAACAAGAAAGAGGAACAGGGTCGGGAAGAGCATGAAAGAGAAAGAGGTGGATCTGTCTCCCTCTCTCTTTCTCTTTCTTTCTCTCTCTCTCTCTCTCTCTCTCTCTCTCTCTCTCTCTCTCTCTCTCTCTCTCTCTCTCTCTCTCTCTCTCTCTCTCTCTCTCTCTCTCTCTCTCTCTCTCTCTCTCTCTCTCTGTCTCTCTCTCTCTCTCTCTCTCTCTCTCTCTCTCTCTCTCTCTCTCTCTCTCTCTCTCTCTCTCTCTCTCTCTCTCTCTCTCCCTCTCTCTCTCTCTTCCCCCTCTCTCCCTCTATCTATCTATCTATCTATCTATCTATCTATTTAGACACAGAGACAAAGCGGAGAGTATGGGCGAGAATTTGAGACCCATGGAAGAGAATAACACTGCAGGTAAGAGGAAATGGTTGTACATTCTGGAAACCCAAGGGGATAAGTGTCTGATTGTGTGTAGTTTGGCCGTGGCAGTATTGGCCACGCGACACTGCGTACGGGGCAGTGCCAGCCGCATAGGGTGTCAGCAGAGGCGGTGCACCTCATAGCCTAAATACACAACGTGTTCGCAACCGGACACGATGCGTTGGTGCTGTTATGCACTTCTCTGGATATCTCTTATACGAAAAGGGACCATTAGATGAAAACGAAGCCTTTATTGATGGTACAACGATTCCTTCGTTAGAATCCTCTTAAGCTGCTGTTCTCCTTGCATGTGCAATACCGATAATATACCTAGTAAAGACGTAAGCCTTCCCTGCAACAAACTGCCCTGCTAGTCATCAGTTTTTGCATCAAACAGACAAATTACTAATATTGCCGGAATGCCATCTGGTGACGAAGTTTGAAACTAGTAAACAACTAACAACAAAGACAAATACATCAACATTTCTGTTTCAATTATACATTATTTCGTTGCTGATGTTTTTTAAAAAACAATGAGCAGTTCACATTTCACGTCATTCTATAATTAAGCAATCTTTTCCATGAGAGAAATTCAATTCTTGTACTTAGCTCGTCGTCAAAATATAAACAATTGCAAGTTTATACACATAAACCTATCGTGTCTAATATCAAATATATATCTATGAAATAAATACGATCTTGCTATGATTGAGTAGTGTTCAATTCAAGTCTACGTATCTCAATGGAAGGTTAGTTAAAATTTTAAGAAACAATTGATATTTCACAATAAACAAATATCAAATAACATTTCAAATGTATTTATCACAGGTTACATCTTTTAACATGTGTTTCAACTTAATAAAAACTATGGGAGATCAGCTAATTTTTTACAACCAACCCAACTCATTCGGGTCAAGAAAGTTGTAGATGATTATCTTCTAGGAGTCTTATTGACAAGAAAAACAATTAATTTGTGGATACTCTCGCGTATGGGCTCGTAGTAAGGCCATAAAAGACGAACTTGTGGATGTAAGTATGTACAGTATATGTGTGAGTAGATATGTATATAGGTATGTATGTATGTGTGTATGTATGTATGTATGTATGTATGTATGTATGTATGTATGTATGTATGCATGCATATATGTATGTATGTATGTATGTATGTATGTATGTATGTATGTATGTATGTATGTATGTATGTATGCATGCATGTATATATGTATGTATATATGTATGTATATATGTATGCATATATATGTATATATGTATGAATGTATGTATTAAATGTATATGTGTCTATAGGTTCTGATATGTGGACACACGTGTACGTATGTGTGTATACACATTTGTACACATGCATGTTTCGGCAGACTGGAGCAGAATTCCCAGCATGTGCGGTCGAATACGAGCAGAGCGATGTATGTGTATAATCCCGCGGCTGGCATAGATAAGGGAATAATGACTGCAGCTATTAATGGTAGATTTGGCTGAGCGTAACACGTGATATGTAAAGCCTGAAATCACTTAAGGAGAGCGGGTTTGCGGCTAAGAGCAACAAGGGTCTAGAGATAATCGACTTTGCTTCTCCCAATAGGTGTCATTAGTGTCTTATTCTTCGTTCTGTCTCTTACGTTTTTTTTTTATTTGTTATGAAGTATGTGTTGCTTAAGCATGTGTCAATCATTTCTGTAGATTTAGTGATCCTCGCAGACTTAAAACAATGCGTATTCGGAAACTATGTATCTTGTATTTATTAGATGCATATATACATCAATATATACAACCATATGTAAATATTGCATTCATGTATACATGCCTATACGGTTTAGAAGACCTCCATTTATTGAATAAACTTAAGTCCCACTAAAAGTGAAAGTTTTTATTTTGTAACTACAAACCGTTACTGTCTCCCACGTGCAAGTGAGTGTAATTGTGCGATGTGTAAGGTGAAAGTGTTACTCACTGATATGGTTGTATGAACTCAAAGCTTTCACCCTGGAGGGTAATCCCTGTCGATCACCCGTCCAGCACGTGCTACAATACTATGGTCATTATTCATAAATGTTTATGTATGTGGATGTGAGGTATATTGCCTGATGTTTCGGCCCTAGTCCTAAGGACGTCCTCAGGTGTATCATGAGTTGCACTTAGCAGAAGTTCCATATGTATTGTCCGCGCGCATACCAAAGGATTACAAAGGATTACAAAGGCGGAGCATGCCAACCGGAGACCTTTTGGTCCATATCAAGGTCGGATGCGAGAAAAAATTATGATAGTGATAAATAAATAAATAAATAAATAAATAAATAAATAAATAAATAAATAAATAAATAAATAAATAAATAAATAAATAAATAAATAAATAAATAAATAAATTAATTAATTAATTAATTAATTAATTAATTAATTAATTAATTAATTAATAAATAAATAAATAAAAAATATAATAATGTAAATAATGATAAATAAAGTAAATAAATGCTTGGGAATATAGATAAATGCTGCTTTTAACAAATAACACACACACATACATATGCACACACACACACACACACACACACACACACACACACACACACACACACACACACACACACACACACACACACACACACACACACACACGCACGCACGCGCACACACACACACACACACACACACACACACGCACGCACCACACACACACACACACACACACACACACACACACACACACACACACACACACACACACACACACACACACACACACACAAACCTGTGCACATACTTGCATTCGCTCGAAGCACACATATACAAACACACACGCAAACACAAATCTGCCTAGCAAACACCTCCAAGCTCCCTACACTTTCAGTACACACAAGACCAGCGTACTCCAAGTCATCAACATACCAAGGGTCACTGACGAAGAGGAGAGGGTAAGGATGAGGGGGGGGGGCTTGGTGAGAAGTCTGCAGTACTGTTAGGGCGGCCTTTATTGTTCATAATTACATTTAGTGAGAGGGAATGGTAGTACCGTCTTGCGTGCTAGGTATGGGTAGCATATCCGTACTAAGAAACAAACAATAAACAAATAGAAATCATACATAAACACACACACACACACACACAAGCACAGACACACACACACACACACACACACACACACACACACACACACACACACACACACACACACACACACACACACACACACACACACACACACACAAAATCTGGAGCCCCTCGAAGAAGCCTAGATGCGAGAGAAGACGTCTTCTTTGCCCTGTGTTCGAAAAGCTAAACATGTTGAAGTCATCTGTCGCCACTGGATGATTGTAATAACGACATGTGTTCGAAGATTAGCACATCTGTGATTTTCCTGAAGAGATATCCTCAAACGAGAATTTAGAAAAAGAATTTTTTTTCTTCTAAGAAATCATCTTTCAAAATATACCAAAATGTTAAACACTTTCACCATGGTATCCGCAATGACTGATTTTTTTTTTTTTTTTTTGTCCTGAATATTAGAGGTTTGCGAATTTGACCGATTTCGAGTAAAGGAAACCATGTGTAGTGATTTATAATCGTGTCTTACATTTGACACCGGAAAGCATCACGAAGAAAACATGGCCACAACAAATCCAAACATCAAATCCCATTATGCAGGACTGAGGACACAGAAGCATCGGTTACGTGGGAAGGGTATGCTAAATCATGGAACATCATCAATACACGTTCTTGTAAATGATTCAGCATGGAATCCTTCCTATGCGTTCCATTGGCCAATTGACTTCTATGAAAAAGAGAGGAAGAAAAACGCTATTTGGTCACGTAGTCACTATGTAGCAGCTTCAAGAAGGGAACAGAACAACAAAATGAATGAAGGGGGAGATAAAGAAGAGAGAAAGCTATTAACAAAAGAGTCAAAGAAGAATGGGGAGAGAGGGAGGGGAAGAGGAAGAAGAGGAAAAAGGAAGAGACACCACAAAGAAATGGGAGGAAGAAGTGTGAATCATACGGTATATAAATAAAAACGTAAATAGATCAACAAATAAGCAAATAAATAAACGAGTAAGTGAATAAATTAATAAGTAGATAAATGATTATATGAATAGATAGGTAAAGATACATGGTTTGATAAATAAATAAGTAAAAGAAATAATTAAATAGATAAATGGGTAAATAGATAAATAGATAAACGAATAAATAGGCAAATAGATGAATAAATATATATGTAATTAAGTGAATATGTATACAAAAAGACAGATAAACGCGTGAACAATGCTTAGAAGGAGCTCATTCTGAGTATATTCAAAGGTAATGGATAAAAAGAAAACTGAAAAAAAAATAATGATGAAAGAAGTAAAAATGAATGAGGAGACTAGATAAGTAATGTTGATAACACGTTAACATAAAGGTTACATAAAGAAGCAAAAGGAAAGTTATAAACGTATAAAGCCTAAAAAAACACAAATACGAATAATTAAGGAAGAGAAAGAAAAGAGAAACTATAGAATTATGGTCAAATCGTTGAATAAAAGAAGATAAAAATAGAGAGAAGGAGAGGGGATAAGAGCAGATTAAGATGATCGGGAAAAGAAAAACGGGGGAGGAAAGAAAAGGAAAGAAAAAAAACGGGAAGAGAAAGAAGAAGAGGGGTTCTAATGTGACAAGAGGATGAGAAGGAAGATTGAAGTTGGAGAAGTAAAATATGAAGTAGGGTGTGCCCCCCCTCCCTCTCTCTCTCTCTCTCTCTCTCTCTCTCTCTCTCTCTCTCTCTCTCTCTCTCTCTCTCTCTCTCTCTCTCTTTCTCACTCTCACTCTCTCTCTTACTCTCTCTCTCCCTTTCTCTTTCTCTTTATCTCTTACTGTCTCTTTCTCTCTCTTTCTCTCTATCTATTCTCTCTATCTCTTTCTCTCCATCTTTATCTCTCTCTCTCTCTCTCTCTCTCTCTCTCTCTCTCTCTCTCTCTCTCTCTCTCTCTCTCTCTGTGTGTGTGTGTGTGTGTGTGTGTGTGTGTGTGTGTGTGTGTGTGTGTGTGTGTGTGTGTGTGTGCGTGTGTGTGTGTGTGTGTGTGTGTGTGGTCGTGTGTGTGTGTGTGGTCGTGTGTGTGTGGTCGTGTGTGTGGGTGGGTGGGTGTGTGTGTGGGCGTGATTTCCCTTTGGTCTTTGGATGACGTGTTGGACTCGTGATCGACAGCTATTTCCCTCCCGGAAGAGAGCTCAGAGCTCATGACCGATTTATGGGTGATGCTGTGACCTTACACGCACACACACACCCAACTCCCCGCCCACGAGAGTTGGAGTAACGACTCGAAGCGCAGCGATGCTGAAACTATTTCAGCTCTGGGCAGGATTCGAACCCAGACCGCCGTAGTGACAGTCGGGGACTCTACCATCCGCGCCACCGAGTCGACCGTGCGTGCGTGCGTGCGTGTGTGTGTGTGTGTGTGTGTGTGTGTGTGTGTGTGTGTGTGTGTGTGTGTGTGTGTGTGTGAGTGAAAGTGTGCGTTTACGTGTGCATGTTTATATTCATGTGCACGTGCATGTAATTCACCATAGTCTTGGATCACACGTTGGACTCGTGATAGACAGCTATTACACGGATGAAAGCTCACAGTTCATATAAGTCCGACCTATGGATAATGCCTTGACCTTACACACACACACACACACACACACACACACACACACACACACACACACACACACACACACACACACACACACACGCACGCGCACACGCACGCGCACACACACACACACACACACACACACACACACACACACACACACACACACACACACACACACACACACACACACACACACACACACAAATCCCCGTGCACGAGAGTTGGAATAACGGCTCACATCTCAGTGATACTATAATTATTTCAATCAAGGGCAGGATTTGAACTCGGACCGCTGGAATAGCGGTTGCAAACGTTACCACTGCGCCATCAAGCCGTGTATGTGTGTGTGTGTGTGTGCGTGTGTGTGTGTGTTTGTACATTTTTTTTGTATTCATCCTTTTTGGCGGACGTTTTTTATGTGTATGCATATACCATATTGCTACTCATTTCATGCTGATTCCGACATAATATCCATGTATGATAATTAGGAAATCAATTCTAATGTATCTATTTTTTTTTCTTTTTCGGATACCTTGATAAAAAACGTTTCGTGGGTTTTCTAAATTTAATTAAATATCTATTTCCATTACTAGTAATTCTGATAAAAAATATTTCATCAACATAAAAAACTTCATTATTTGCGCAAAATGAGAAACACAGATACTATTACCTTATATTATAAGGAGGAAGCTGCAAGATTGAACGGTCAAATTAAGTCAAATTTTACGAGTTATGATTCATGACTCCCAATTTACGAAACCTAATTCTAACTTTGACCATCTTTGAAATTGATTATGATTTAGAAGGAAGTAGACTCTCACGAGAATTGGCAACCATGACATGAACTGCACTGAAGCCACGGTCTTCAACCATAATTGACAATCAAGAGAACAGCAGACTACGTAGCCGAGGTGAATGCCGTCAGACGAATTGATTCACCTTAGGTCCTTTCCCCCCTATCCGTAGTTTTAAGGTCTAAATCCAACTTGGTTAGCTAAAAAACCATGGTAACCTGCCATACAATTCTATTCAGCCAAAGGCAATTTCCTCATCAAGGGGGCGTTCATAATCAGGACTATGGATAGGAGGTAAAGGGAACACGGGCTGAGGGGAATACTTTTATTCCAAACTAGTTTCGCCTGAGTGGTTTGTTTCTCTGAAGAAGCCACTCAGGCGAAACTAGTTACGAATAAAAGTATTTCCCTTAGCCTGTGTTCCGTTTACCACCTATCCACATTCGTCACAATGTTCACACAATCAGGACTCTGCCATTTAACCAGCTGAAACGCGCTGTAACAAATAAGAACTACATTTCCGCTAATACCAACTGATTTTATCCATCTGAGAGTAACTTTCACCTCTCAAAGATTACTTCTCAAAGAATTAAGATTAAAGACTGTTGTGATGTAAATGAATATTAGGTCGTGGCTGTAATAATACTGTCACGATTTTCATTCGCTGGAACTTCGCAGCACCAGAGTAGAAAGTAGGAGTCCTTGGGCACTCCCATAACTCTCTCCATCAAGAAGCGTTGGATTGTTGTCTATTAAATCAACGCGGGAATGCTTTGCTAATGTGGTACTAACTAGTAGGAGGAAGAGAATATAAGATATCGCTGGTTGCTACAAGAGCTGGGCGCGTTCCTCGATGCGTTCCAAAGTCCGTTCCTTTGTGCATTCTGCTTTAGTTTGGCCGCGGTTGGTGCTCCCAAACTATTAAAGCAATATAGGTGCCGGTATAGTATGTGGCCTACGAAAAATTTCTTTAGTGTAGTATATGACCTACCGGACTTTTATTTCGGTATGAACCTGTTTCTTAAGATTTGATAGTTTGGGAGCGCTAACCGCAGCAAAACTAAAGCGGAACGCATATTAGAACGTACCAAGGAACGCGCCCAGCTCTGGTTGCTACCCCTCATGTGAAAAGTAAGGGAATAATAGACCAAGTTGAACGAGAAAGACCTCATGTCCGGCCCAGGAACTGGGTGCCAGCCCCTCGGGGTGCCATCTACAAATACATGTGAGGATGGTGATGGGGTATAAAGATGAAAACTGAGTGATTGTGGAACTTAGAAGTTGTTAGCAATATATATATATATGATTTTTGAGAGGCAGAAGTAAAACGAAGATGCTCTCGGAATAGATTTTACTCTTACGTTACGATCACCTTGGTCTTCTTCAGAGAGTTGTCTACAGAAGGTTTTACATGTCACATTTTATATCATTTCTGAGGGGCCTCTCAGTCAGGTCACAGCGTCCGGGCGGTGAGCATTTGTCCGGTGTCTCAGTGAGCCTAGTATAAGGACATTTGCCACTTTCGATAAGCAAATAAATCCTTCTCTCATCTGTCATTTATTCTCTATATATAGATATTTTTTGGAGTGGAGGGTAGTCTCTAGTTACTAAAGAATGCTGAATGACTGGTTGAGTATTGACTGACGCCGGGTGGTTTTGTTCGGCTTAGGAATCACCGCTGTAACATTGGAGTTGAGACTGACACTTCGACAGAATGACATCCTTTAGAGATCCCGTTCTGATCGACGTAAGACGATCTTATCCAACGGAAAGGTGGAGGGAGACAATACAAGTTGGGGACTCGGGATAGGATGAAGTACAGTCTTCCTGTTCCTTCAGGAATATTTCAAAATAGATTGTTTGGGCTCTTTGAAGAATGAAGGGAAAAAAGAAAAATCAAGAGCAGGCTTTAGGCCTAACCAAAGGGTGGTGATTTGTCATCGTTATCATCATAATATTATTGTCTTGTCATTATGTTCATCTTATTGCTATCATAATTATCATCACCATCATAATAATTCTATTGTCATGTCATTATTTCCATATCATTATCATCATCATTATCACCATCATCATCACCATCACCATCCTTATTTTCATTATTATAACCCATCTTCATTCTGCCCCTCATTGAATTAAAGTATGTAGAAAAAAAATATATCAATCAACGTGAAGAAGCGAATAGACGAATGAATGCATGGCTTGCAACACATCCCCCAGAGCTAATTTTCTATAATGAGAAAGAGAGACTATAGCCTCTTCCTTTAGTATCCTAACTCACGAAGGGGCCTCCTGCCATTATGTCTATATCTTCCGCGGCCCGCGTCCATCACCTTCTGAATTATCCAACCATCAATTCCACCATTATGTCTTCCGTGATCCTGATCTCTTTCAATCACCGGGGGAGGGAGGGGGAGGGAGGGGGGAGGGGTGGTCATAACCCATCCAGTCTTCCAGAGGTTCCTTCTAGTGGGACAAAATCGCCTGGTCTTAGTCAGAATAGAATGTTGAAAGCTTTTCGTACCGGGTGTCATTTTTATTCGTCTTCATGCTGTGTAATATAATCTGATGGATATGTATACATCACACACACACACACACACACACACACACACACACACACACACACACACACACACACACACACACACACACACACACACACACACACACACACACACACACACACACACACACACACACACACACACACACACACACACACACACACACACACACACACACACACACACACACACACACGCACACACACACGCACGCACTCATACTCACATACTCACTGTCTCTCCCTTCTCTTTCTCTTTCTCACACACACTCACACTAACACTCACACTCACACTCACACTCGTACTCACACTCATATTCATACTCATACTCATACTCATACTCATACTCATAATCATGATCATATTCATAATCACACACACTTCCAAATCTTAATCTGTTGAGTAGTGTCATAAAAACTGCAAACGGTATTTTGGTCGATGCCAGACAAATTCATTCAGTTGTGTAGAACCTACTACGAGTGTCATCGTACCCTATAGCTAAAGTGATGAAGGGCAGATTATTTGATTTGTTTTGTAATTCTTAAATTTCACTAAACTCCACTTTTCTTTCACTGTTAATTTTCTCTTTAATCTAATACGGGTATTTCATCAATATTATTACTTGAATGATTTATATATATATTCTTTTTGTTATGAGTTTTCAATTAGCTATGATTAGAAGACTATACCATCAGCCTGAGCTCCTTGCTTCGGAGACCTCTTCCGGGAACTTCCCATCAGTTCCACGATCAATAGTTTCTTCTCGAGAGTTTGTTTACTACCAACCTCGTCTCCCATCAACAAGAATTTTAATTAACATTTACTCAAAAACCCTCCACCAGGAACTCAAGCGTACTCTTCTGACACCTCAACAACGCTTCCTCGCCTTAACATTGTTTGTTGACTGCCAGAGTTATTACATGATCCTTTTTCATTCTTTTTGTATTAAAGGTTTCGTGTCAGAGCCTACATGTACATTTTATACTGTTTTCGTAAAGACTAATAAATGATACGTCCTTTCGCTTCTCTGCCATTAGGCATGTGTGTAAATGTGAGCGTTTGTGTGTGTGTGTGTGTGTGTGTGTGTGTGTGTGTGTGTGTGTGTGTGTGTGTGTGTGTGTGTGTGTGTGTGTGTGTGTGTATTCACTTGGTCTTTGGATCACGTGTTGGACTCGTGATCGACAGCTATTTCCCTCCTGGTAGAGAGCTCAGAGCTCGTAGGTCCGATCTATGGGTAATGCTATGACCTTACACACACACACACACACCCAACTCCCGGCCCACGAGAGAGAGTAACGACCCAAAGCGCAGCGCAGCGGTACCGAAATAATTTTCGGCCCTGGGCAGGATTCGAACCAAGAACTTCGGGCCACTATTGTAGCAGTTCAATGCTCTACCATCTGCGCCATCGAGTCGTGTATTTGTGTGTATGTGTGTGTATGTGTGTGTGTGTGTGTGTGTGTGTGTGTGTGTGTGTGTGTGTGTGTGTGTGTGTGTGTGTGTGTGTGTGTGTGTGTGTGTGTGTGTGTGTGTGTGTGTGTGTGTGTGTGTGTGTGTGTGTGTGTTGTGTATATGTGCATCCGTGACTGTCTATGCGTGTTTGTATTTGTGCTTGTAGAGATGACTGAGGTGTTGGTATTTTATCATCCGAAATTTGGTGTACCATTGTTGCTTGAGAGTACTGATGGTAGAGTAGGTGTTTATTGCGGATAATTGCATAAATTAAACAATGTTGTAGCATATGTGTTATTCTAAGTGAGGCTAGAAGATCCTGTTATTAGGGATATTAGTGTGTGCCACTAATATATGGTTGATAACATACCAGTGTTGTATTGATTGTTTTGTATTCTTCTATTGCTTTGGTGCTTTATGATGCTGCTCGAGAGGTCTTCCAGTTTTTAGGGGAAAAGGACCATCGAGATTGCATGGAGAAGGGGAATCTGTAACATAGGTAAGGAGTGGGGAGTGGTTATGATAATGCACGTATGGTATCACTGACTTTTCATAATCCAGGAGTTGGTGTTATATACTGTTAGGCGTTTCTGCTTGGCAATACAATTTACGAATGGTTCCATACTCATCTTCAGTCATCATACTTTTATAGTTCTACGTGGCATATTACTTTTACTGACAATGAGTCAATTTCAGGAGTAAGAATCTTGGTATTCCAAGTGATGGACATTTTCGACACGGTATGGGTCAAACTGGTGACTGGTAAGCATGGGTAGGCCCGGGAATGCAGTGTGGCTTAGTAGGTTTGGAGCTCCAGTCTTTAACTTTGGTACTGGTGAGTAACTGCAGCTATTCAACTCTGAGAGGAGGGTGGGTAGTTGACTGATGTTGTCACTGTAGACTCACCTGTATAATTGTATTCATTATTCATTTGTATATTCTTTTGTATATTGATTTGTTCCCTCAATTTTATATTCATTTATATATTTATTCGTATACTCATGTATATATTCACATATGGGGACTAGTACAGTCCTTTTGAACCATCCTATGTAGCATGGTCGCTAGCGTCTTGGCCTCGTGATTATCGACGCACGGGTCAGGGTTCGAATCCCATGGCAGAGCATCTAAAAATGTTCATATTCACATATCTCTACCTTTATTCATCCATTTATTCATTTATATATCTATTAATTAATTTATTGATTAATTTATCCGTGCATTTATTCATTATCTATTCATTTAATGATCTATTAAACTATCTATTTATTCATTCAAATATTCATTAACTTTTCTATTAATATATGAATTTTCTTAGTTGTAATTTATCTGAATGCTCAAATACTTATCTACTTACGTAACTATTTGTTTATTTGTAATTCATTGGCTCGATTATTTGTTCATTTACTTGTATATTTATTTATTTATTTATTCATTTATTTATTTATTCATTTATTTATTTATTTATTTATTTATTTGATTATTTATTTATTCATTTGTTTATTCATTCATTTATCTCCTTTTTTATCTATTCACGTATTTATCTATTTCTCTACGAATTTATTTATCTATTCATTTGTTTATGTAATGGTTCACTAGTTTGTTTATTTGTTTTTGCTTACACAACTCGAGAATCTTTCTTCACTATCAGCAACCTTCTCTTCTTCCAGCCAAGCCATTCGGTACCATTGCAAGCCACTGCAGAAACCCCGAGAGGAATAATAAGAGCATTCTTTCATCACGAAATCCACTTCATCTACAACGGCCTCAACACTAGATTCACTACTATAAGGTTATCCAACACTACCACAACATCACTTAACTTCGGTAAGGTTTTGAAGTGTTCTTTCAGTCATACTGAACGTCCAACACGTCCCTGTATAAACATCATATCTTTCCTACATTACATCAACACATTGGCAAGTGGATCTGTTATCCTGTATACAAGTACATCGCTGTGGACCTTCCCTCCGTCAAGTCTTCAGGTACCACAGTTGCTCCTGTGACGTGTACGACCCAACACTATAGGAAAAGTTGATTGTTGGGTAGAGAACGGTTAACATGTGACTAACACAAGAAACTAAAACGTTATCCTCTTGGACACGG
>NC_134801.1:46862663-46865163 GCF_046742065.1 Oratosquilla oratoria
TTTTTTCTCTAATTTTTTTTCTCTCTTCATTTCCTTTACGTTCAGCATTTTCCTCGCTTGTTTACCTCCTTTCCGTTCTTGATACATATCACATTCTGTCCTCTAATTTTTTCAATTGCCAGGTCGCACCTCTTTCTCACCTATCCCCTCTTATTTCTTTTATCTTAACTTCTTAGTTCGAGTTTTCAAGACTTTCTTTTGGCAGTTTTTCTTACTCCTTCTTTCTTTCCCTCATCTCTCTTCTTCATTTCTCTTAAGTGGTCTTTAGTTTTTTGTTTACATTTCACGATGTAGGATGAATTAAACCGATCTGCTTCGTAGCATCACGTATATATGATCCTCAAGAAGTTCCTAGTGACTGACACTTGATCTGATTAAGCTAGAACAATGTTCCCCAATGCTAGGGAGGCGACCCCAAGTGGGGTCGCTAAGCGATTTTTTTTTTTTTTTTGGGGGGGGGGGGTCGCCAAGACATCTTGTATGCTATTTTTTGTTGCGAAATTATAAGAATTCAATATAATGATGTTAACTTTGTCTTTTATAATCTTACATTACCTTTCTTACACATATATTTATCATACGTGTCCCCTAATTTTTACAGCCAACAACTAGTCATATATATTAACACATATACAAATAGATTAATGACGTCGTGGTCATATTATGAGGATTATATCAACGTCGCCTGAAGAAAAGGTTGAGAAACACTCCCCCAGTACAACAGGCATATTCATCAGCTTCGGGGGTAGCTAGGCGCCTCCTGGTGTAAACGCCTTATCTGAACATGTGCACGTGTTTGATGCAGACGACGATGCGTCTCACATGTTCATCTTGAATGCCAAGACAAGTCGACCAATATGTATGAGGCGCCGGGCCTTGTAATGAAACAGCGGTCAACAAAATGACAGACCCAGACACCCCCCTCCCCCCTCCTCCCCCATCCCCATTCTTAGAATCGCGGCATCCATATGAGACAAGTAGAGCAGAGGTGGACTCTGTGGCTGTTCTACTTCATTTCCCAAAGGACGCTTTATATGAATAAGAAGAAAAACTAAAAAGTGGTCTACACAACCTCGAGCAGAGGGAGGTAAAGTCCTTCGACATCATTAGATGCAGAGGCCTGGGCTCCATACCCCAAGAAGACAAGGCCACAGAAAAAGGATTTGTTTAGACCTGGCGAACCAACACAGTAAATTCAAATGAAGAACAAATAAATATGTCAATGGTGTCCCAAGCCACATAAGATACCAGAGGACATGAATAAACATAAATACCAACGAAAGGATACTGTTAGACCTATGCTAGTTCATGTAAGACCTTGGTTATGTTTTGCAAACCAGCACAAAAAACACTCAAATTAACAAACAGAAACAGGTACTCCGCCTCCACGACCAAACAAAATACTAAAAGAAGGACCTAGAAAAAAGTAAATACCAGAAAGAGAACAGTGCACTTAGACTGATCACATGGAGCTAAAGAAAGTTGTAATCAATGTCCGTGTCTTATGCATAGCTACTCGCTGTAAGTTGATATGGGAATCTTCTTGTGCGTTGGTCAGCCATTCATATCATGAACCCTTCCTAGACGACGAGACACTACGATTTCCAAAGGTGAACATTCTAGCCGCGAGACATTTCTGGATAATTCCTTTGGAATTGTCAGCTTTCATAGTAATATATATATATACATATATATATAATATATATTATATTATATATATATATATATATATATATACAAACACACACACACACACACACACACACACACACACACACACACACACACACACACACACACACACACACACACACACACCACACACACACACAACATATATATATATATATATATATATATATATATATTCTTTTAAAAAAAAATTCCTCGTGTTGCTGCATGTATTTTGTCACGAATATTATTTCAGCAGGTGATATAATTGCTAATTAGATCAATTTCACCTAGCTGAAGTCAATAGATTGTATTCTGTATTCTAAACAGCTTGAATATAGGACATAGAGCAACCCACCATAGGTTCAGACGTTTTTGTATCATCACCTTACGTCACAATCAGGTGACTTTCTGTCCATAAAGGAATTAAAATTCGAATGCCTGTAGCACGGGTAGATCCCTCCATAATTTTTTACGTGCAATTACCAGAGCTGGGCGCGTTCCTTGGTGCGTTCCTCGGTGCGTTCCTCATTGCGTTCCATTTAGTTTGGTGGCGGTTAGCGCTCCCACACTATTAAACCTTAAGAGACAGGTTCATACCGAAAAAAATTGTCCGGTAGGCCACACACTATACCAAAGAAAAAATTCGTAGGCCATATGCAAAAGGTAGGCCATATACTATAACGGCACCTATACTGCTGTAATAGTTAAGTAGCGCTAACCGCGGCCAAACTATAGCGGAACGCACTGAGGAACGAACCTAGGAACGCACCGAAGAACGCGCTTAACTCCGGCAATTACACACAAATCTGTCTTGGAAACGCGTCGA
>NC_134801.1:46875163-46877663 GCF_046742065.1 Oratosquilla oratoria
TCTCTCTCTCTCTCTCTCTCTCTCTCACACACACACACACACACACACACAAACACACACACACACACACACACACACACACACACACACACACACACACACACACACACACACACACACACACACACACACACACACACACACACACACACACACACACAAACACACACACACACACACATATCCGCGCGCGCGCACACACCTTGCTCTCACGTCTGCATCCCCTGTCGCACCATCACCCACCTATCGCCGGGTCAGGTGACAAGGGACAACCTCACCCTGTCTTTCTGTTTCTCCCCCTCGCCCATCATTCCCTCTCTATCTTCCCCCTTCCTCTGATCTCCCTCCTTTCCCCTCCTCTCCCCTTCCCCCACCGCCCCCCTGGCTTCATCAAGTGACGCAAGCCGCCAGCCATAGCCCCGCTGTTTGGCCTCTCCTTCTTTAGCCGGGCACAGGATGTTGTAATCAGTTTTTGTAAACAAGCCAGGCGAATGCGCGGCGCAGAATAAACAGGCCGTGTTTATATTTTGCCCCGGCCAGACACTCACAAAGACATGCTTTTTGCCGCGCGGGACCAGAGGGGCGTATCCCAAGCTTTCTCGGGGAGTGGGGGTGGGCCGGGAGGGGGGCAGAGGGGGGGAGGAGGGACAGAAGAGGAAGGGGGTGATGAGGATAGGGAGGAAGGAGATAGGGGTGGCGTGAGGTGTGAGGGAAATTAAGGACAAGACATGAGGACTGGGAACCTGGAGCAGCAAGTGATGGGGTGAGGTGCTGAGCTCGAGGAAGGAAACAGGTGGAGTTGGTGTGAATGACAGAACATGAAAGACGGGAGTGGCGCGGAAGAGTGTAGAGTAGAGGGAGTGTTTCCTTAGCGAGAAAGGGACAGAGTGGGGAGAAGGAGGGAGGAAGGGAAGGAGGAAGGGAGGGAGGGAGGGAAGGAGGAAGGAAGGGAAGGAGGGAAGGGGGCCGAGGGTGAACGGGACGATTGGGAAGTGGTGAAGCATCGGAGGATATGTTGGAAAATGGGAGCGGGGACTTCTCGTTCTTTGTGCAAAGGATTAGTGCTGGAAGTGGAAGGGTTTCAGAGATGGTGTGGTTGAGATGAAGGTGGAGTTGGTGGATTAGGATTGGGTGGAGTAGGGTGGGAGTGGAACTAGTGTGCTTGAGGAAGGTGGGAGGGTGGGAGGGTGGGAGGGGAAATACAGTGTGGTGCAGAATAGATAGTCCAGATGCGAAACAGTGAGAGTCTGCATCAGTCATAGAGTCCTTCAGATCTGGAACGTAAATCTCGTAATAACAAGCTCTGGATTAACAAGCCTACTGAAGGCAATCCGATGGTATTAGTACCAGGTAACAGAACATATACAGATGTGGTACATAGAGTTGCAGGTACCCATATGATTATATAATGTAGAATGTTTTCTTTTACAGTACGTAGATCGTATGTGGGGGGACGTGAGGACTGTGTTGGGTTTATATGTGGCTGCAGATGTTTACAAAGGGAGAGGAGAATATTTGTTAATGGGATCGTGGACGGCGTGGGGTGTGTACAAGATAGAGGATCTAGATGAGAACTGGGTGGGCATTACACACAACGTCTGTCCAAGATACAAAGTAGACTTTATCATTCCGGGAGAAAAAATATATAAAATGTCATTGACCGCAAACGACGAAAGAGTGTCTAGCATCTGGACTCAGAAATAGTTACCTACGTCTTTATTTTTATTCAATTTTTAAGTCATATGGGATGTTTCCTGTCCGAGCGGATTAGAGCGTTGATGCTTGTGGCGGGGAACGTGAGTTGAGATGGTTCGCGTTCTGCCGGCTGTAAGCGAGGTCATAGTAAGGTCAAACTATATTCCCTGATGCAAAAGAATCAGACGTACGGAAGTACTGCCCTAGTTCTTTCTGAGTTAGATTTGATGACATTATATCATCATATTAAGCATATACATTCATATATCTATCCATTTTAATTTTTCATTTATTATTTTCTTATTTGTCTACTTGTGTACCTATTCATGAAGCAAAATACGCTTCTGTTAATTAATCCATAAATCTATTTATATTTCATTTCTTGGTAATCTATTTATTGCTTTGTGTATCTCATGTAATATATCAGCTTGTGAACAGGTGGCATAATCGGAAGCGTGCTGTTCTCGCATTTGCTAAGTTTGGGGTTCGAATCCTGCACTCCCATCCGATTCCCAGCAGTGGTTGTTACCTGGCACAAGAGTCCGAACACATATGGCAAAGGTGACGGCTTCTTCAGCAGATAAGCGCCTCCTAGCGTATGCTCCTCACCCTCAGTATCAACTATTTAGAAAAGTGAATCTTGTTATCTATAAACTTTATCATTTACTTTTTGTATATTGATTTATTTCTTCATTCACTTATTTAATATTGTACCTAACTTCCTATTTCTCTATACGTTTATTTCCTTCTCTAAATAATTATCTGTCCATCTGTCAATTCATATATTCATCTATTTATCATCTTA
>NC_134801.1:46880163-46885163 GCF_046742065.1 Oratosquilla oratoria
TCCACGCTACAAAGCCCTCTGTGAGGGGCACCGTCCTAGCCTTCTGATAGGGGTGTGTGTGACGTTAAACCATATCATGTCATCAGGTTAACATTAGCCAAAATACGATCTGTGTGGAACGTTACTATACATGTAGATGCCTCCATTTTCTTGCCATATGACTGTACCTAAAACTAAATAGAATAGCCTGGAGATAGAACAATATCCGCAGTACACGTCAACTTGCCTATTGAATTAAAAATATATAAAGAATTAGATTTAAAAATAGTCAAGTCAGTAACTTTCTCTAAGCTGAATAGAATTTCATAGTTTTAGTCAAAATGAAGACAATGACACTTCTCTTTATTATAAGTGAAATCATCTGAAAAAAGAAAGATGATTACTTTTAATTTCTACAGTTCCTCCTGCCAATCTCTTCCTCACCACTTATGAGTACATGACTCTTCCTCTTCAGTGTAACATTGTCGTCAAGGATAGAAACGTTGGTTACCTCTAAAAAATAGTCGTTAGTCAGGATAAGGCTCAGGTGAACTAAAACTAACCCAAACAAAGAAATTATTGTTTCTTGTGCTAGGTGTCAGATATTCACTGGATGTTGTAGACAAACACAACATTCACTCGTGATTCATATTTTCCCCTAATAAATCAATGAACTTTTTTACGACAGAGTAAAATTCTTATTTATTTATTCATCCGTTCATTTATTTTTCTGCCAGTATTTCCTAAATGCGCTTATGGAAGTATTAGATTTTTTTTTTTTTTTTTTTAGAAGAAGAAGAAGAAGAAGAAGAAGAAGAAGAAAAGAGTAATAACGACAACGACAAGACAGAGGGTGGGATGGAGATAGACGGGTCGAGCGGTGGATAGATGATGCCATGCACACAAGGTCAACCGAAGAAGGCACAGTGCCAGAAATGTTTGGGAACCACAGATACCATCTGTTGTCCTCGGACACGACTTATTTGAGTGTTACATAAATGGTTAAGTCCAATGGTTTCGTAAGAGGTCTGCAGAGCTCATAATGTCTCCGAAAGGCTGGTATGCCTGAACGCTTAGTGCAAACGAATGAGTTTCGACAGCGGGCGATATTTGACATCCTCAGGGAAACATAGCTATCACTATCATATGGTGTGACTAAGAGACAGATTCGGCATCCACAGTCTTAAGAGTCACAATTTGTCGAATTAGACAAGACCCGATAGTCTGAGATGTGCTCAACAGAGGGCGCATAAAAAAAAAAAAAAAAAAATCAGCTTTTGGGTCCACTGCAAGACCGTCGTTCTTATCCTTCAGGTGCGATTAAGCCTCGGTATCTCTTCACTTTGTTTTTATCCAGGTTTCTGTCATGTCACTGATGCGGACTGTGTGCGAAATGCACATGGGATTATATGTGGTTGTGGATGATTCTGAAACCAGTGTTATTAGTTTAATCATACTGATTAGGGCCCAATATTGAAATACGACCGTGGTATATTGCACATCTGATGCCCGCTGTTGCAGAGAGGGGTTGGGAAACTTGAAACTACGATTTGAACGATTGCACTTCCCTGGGAACGAACCCGGTCCTCCTTTGTTCGATACAGGAACACTACCCACTGCCTCATGAGAGCTCAGTTAAGGTTACCAATAGATGTGGATACTGGAGTCCCAGACCTTTTGACTTCTTGTTGGTATCACGCGTTTAAAGGTGTGGACATCCTTTAGAGCAGGGGTTCTTAACCTTTTTTCTCCAATTCCCCACTTTTTAGTGAGCCAACTCTCCATTTCCCACCACAGCATCGGTCTTTGACAAATTCGATTTTAACCCATGCAGTGTTGACATTTCCAACACCAGAAACAAACAAAAAGAAACAAAAACACATCGATTAAAAAAAAAAAAAAAAGACAGTGGTTCTTCTGTCCGACCGGTCATTCCCCACTTGGCAACTCCGCCATTCCCCACCAGTGGGGAATTCCCCACAGGTTAAGAACCACTGCTTTAGTGTTCGTGTTTTATTCGATGATCTTATTATATCGTGTATGTTAAATATTGGGTGCACCATTTTGTTCCAAGTGTGTACCTTAGCTAAATAAAATCATCTAGAGTTCACCATGAAAAAACATGTATAAAGTGTCACAGTGTAGAATTAGTCCCGGATAACGCGATAAAAATTCATTCAGTTGCGTGAACGTCACCATATTAGACATTTGTAAATGTATAGATCCCGGTGATCCCATGCACGATAACTCTTTCGCCACTCTGATTCCCTTCAGCAGTAAAAAATCCTCTGACGAAAACAAGAATAAACAGTCGTAAAACAGCGAAAGGGTCAAAGACGCACTAATTTGCAGTTTCCTGAAACCTACAGATCACTCTGACAACGGGACACACCGCCCCCAAAGACAACGACGATCTCCCACGTTGGCATCGAAAGGGAGGAGCGTTTGCCGCGTGTGACAGAAACGCGTGATCCCGAGTCACACATCATCTGTTCGTGTCTTAGTCAATCGCCACCAACGGAGAGCCACGGGCAAGAATGAAGTACTACCCTGCTTAGTCCCAACGTTATGGAGCTGCGCGGAAATCAGTGAAATAGCTTAGTGTCCGATAGGAGAGGAAGGAAAATATTACTTGACACAGATGTGGATGAATAGTAGTTATACCTTTCCCTACCTTAGTCTATTCCTTATGCCACAGAGCAAATTGAATCAAATTAAAGTAAATAAATAAATAGATAAGTATATAAATGAATGAAAATAAATAAATAGATAAATGAAAGAATAAACAAATGAATAAATAATAAATAAATAGATGCATAAATCGATAAGTTAATAAACAAATAAATAGATAAACAAATAAATGAATAAATAAATGATAATAATAAATAAAGAATTCTAAGTTATCTAACCTTTTCTTTGCCAGTCAACCTGTACACTAATTAAAACTGCATCCATATAATTCTATTCAACAGCCCATGAGCTATGAATGTACAGTAGAGACCTTATGCCAGCATGTGTTTCACTGTGACGAAAACCTTTGCCCAAGGTGCTAAGGTAGTCAGGGCAGGTAGCAGTCATCAGTGGTCGTTTGGGATCGATCCCAGGTCAACATAGTTACGACGTGAGTGCAAAGCTCAAGACACCACGGGGTTATATTGGTGTTTACTCAAAGAAAATATCTGGACGCATTAAATATTGATACAGTTGGTGCGAGAGTACGAGCTGTGATGCAATTAACGTTTCATACACATGAACGTTTTTATGTTTATTTATTTTCTCAATTTTCAGCCAGTCCACACTTCGCAAAGTGGCAATGCATTGATGCCTTCGTCAGGTCTCAGGGGGATTTAAGATGCCTTCATTGCTTCCACGCGTTGAGTCTCTAGCGGGACTCGAACCTCCGCTTATGTAGCTTTTCGGCAACAGACGCCACCATACATGTTTTTTTTTTTTTTTTTTTTTTTTTTTTTTAATAATTATCACGTGCAAGATAATCTTCCTCTGTACGGACGAATGGACACTGTCACGCTTAATAATTTGTTTTGTCTAATACCAGACGATTTTATTCAATTTTACTTTTCAATTGCTTATTTTTTTATTCACCTATTTTGATCTACTCAATTATCTTTTTTTTACCATGACGCTCCTCAGCCCAGAGTCATGCCACTGAGATATTACTATAAGACAAATACAAAAACAAATAAATAAACTAATTAATAAACAAATAGATAATTAGATAAATAAATGAATAAATAGCTAAAATATAATAAAATAAAAATACATACAACAAAATCCTCAAAATCTGCCACGGTATTGAACGGGTTCCTGTTCCCACGGTTTATGCACAGTTGGATGCCAAGTGGAGGCCCGGGCGTCGGCGATACGCGAGGGAGATTTCTCTCAAACATCGACACAGGCTCCAATCGCATTGCGTATTTGAGAACTTGTTTGACTTTCCTGCGTTAAAGAATCTGTACGTGTTGATGAAAGAAAGCATACGCATAAGTATGAGTATGCGTAGACGTGTTATTTATGCTTGAATAATTCATATATTATTTTAATTTGAATTAATGAAAGGTCGTTTTATTCACTTGTGCCGTGATCATTCAGTAATTTGAGTGAGTCAAATATCTACCAATTCATTTCCTTGCTAAAGGATTCTTAGTTGGTTGATTTGGGTAGTTTTGTTCAACTCTGGTTTATTCCATCTGTTGTGAAAGGATTTACACATACTCTCACTCTCAGTCTCACTCTCACTCTCAGTCTCACTCTCACTCTCCCTCTCACTCCAACTTTCACCCTCAATCTCATTTTCATTCCCATTCTTACTCTTTCTTCTCTTACATTTACTTTCATATTTATACTCTCTCTCTCTCTCTCTCTCTCTCTCTCTCTCTCTCTCTCTCTCTCTCTCTCTCTCTCTCTCTCTCTCTCTCTCTCTCTCTCTCCCTTTCTATTTTCTCTCACTCCCGTACTCTCTCTCTCCCGTTCTCTCTCCCATTCTATCGTTCTTCCATTCACTCACTCTCCCATTCACTCGCTCTCCCATTCTCTCGCTCTCCAGTTCTCTCGCTTTTCCATTCTCTTGCTCTCTTCTCTTGCTATCAATCTCTCGCTCTCGTATTCTCCCGCTCTCTTATTCTCTCGCTCTTCCATTCTCTTGCTCTCTTCTCTTGCTCTTATTCTCTCGCATCCGTATTCTCCCGCTCTCTTATTCTCTCGCTCTCCCATTCTCTCGCTCTCCAATTCTCCCGCTCTTTATTCTCTCGCTCTCCCATTCTCTCGCTCTCCCATTCTCCCGCTCTTTATTCTCTCGTTCTCCCATTCTCTTGCTCTCCCATTCTCCCGCTCTCTTATTCTCTCGTTCTCCCATTCTCTCGCTCTCCCATTCTCCTGCTCTCTTATTCTCTCGCTCTCCCATTCTCTCGCTCTCCATTCTCTCGCTCTCCAATTCTCCTGCTCTCTTATTCTCTCGTTCTCCAATTCTCTCGTTCTCCCATTCTCTTGCTCTCCTATTCTCC
>NC_134801.1:46890163-46900163 GCF_046742065.1 Oratosquilla oratoria
AGATATAAGAGAGAGAGTGTCACCCAGTACTAAAGAGGTTACCCGCGTTCCTATCTCAGATTGTGTGTGTTTTTGTATGAGTAATCACACTCTACTTCCTAGTGACGTCATCTTAACGAGCAGTGACGTCACTATGCAAATGTACGTAAGTTCTTCCGTTAAGAAAGAATTTATCTGATTCCTGAAGAACAATTTAACTTTTTTGCTACCAAAAGGACTACAAAGGAGACAGGTGAAATATTCTTGCGATAACTAGCATAAACGGACAAGTGCCAGTCATTATAGAAAGGCTTTTATTGAGATAGTCACGGTCACGGACACGGATACGACACTGCCAATGGACACATGGAAACAAAGAAACGGGGCGGCGTAGTTCCTTTCCTATAAATTATAACAAATAAATGCATTTACATACGTATACACATCGAGGGTGTATCAGTGGGATCTATAGCCTACTCCTGTCTTAGACCATTTATTAAATCACCTTAAGCAGTATGTTTATGATAAGTAAAATACGTTCACTGAGACCGTTCAGTCTGTTAAGCAAATCAGATTTACAGCGTTTTCTCCAATCGATAAACCCCTTCCCCTAAGCTTCGGATCGCAAATTCAAGGGGTCAGATCGATTTTCTCCTTTTCCTTTACACTCGTAGTTGCCAAATATCTCTTTTTCTTTTTCTTTTTACACTCCACACAACTTGCTTTCTTTTCTGTTTTGCAAAAAGGTGTGTAGAATAAATTCCAATACATCGATGAATGGAACATGAGATTTAGTTTTGTATTTTGAATAGAATTAGGGCGAAAAATATGATTTTTTTTGGCAATGCTGGTTAGAAAGAAGCACATGTTCCCGCGATTCAACCACATGCGATTCGCGTCTGTTTGTAAGCGCGTCGCGTCTTTTTCTAAACAACTGAGCATCAGCAAGAAACAGGCATACGAGATATAGTGAATAGAATAAACTAGAGAACAGCCGAGAAACTTAGCTTATTATTACCATTGAAATAATAACACTAATTTTTTTCTTATGGGCAACATTTAGTTTAAATTGTCTCTTACATGGTTAAATATAATTATTTTAATATCGTGGCTCAGTGCTGGTGTTCTCCCTACATGGCTTCACCAATACTATCCCTATACTGACAATGATATTGTGCAATATAGATTAGTGGGCAATACGTATTATTGATCGCGTGGGGGAAGCTTCGGGGTGTCTCCACAGCCGAATGGCTCCGTGGAAAGGAAAGGAAAGAATAGATAGGTAAATAAAATAAAAAATAAAAAAAGAATAATAACAACATTAATAAATAAATAAATAAACAAAAATAGATAAATAAATAGATAAATAAATGAATAAATAAATAGATAAATAGATAGGTAAATAAATAGATAAATAAATAAAATAAATAAAATAATAAATATATAAATAAATAGATAAATAGATAAATAAATAAATAAATAAATAAGTAAATAAATAAATAAATAAATACATAAATAAACAAACAAATAAATAAATAGATAAATAAATACATTAAACAAGACTGCAGGAAAAAAAGAAAGAAATGATGATCTACATCTTTTCGAGCGAACTTAAGCAAAAGTGTTAAAGAATTATATACACTCAGACTCCGTATTAGTCTCCCCTATTTCGCTCCCCGATTTCCCGCTGTACTCCTCATTTTCCGCCAGTCTTTCCCACCTCTTCCTTGTTTGCCCCGTCCTTTTCCAAACACTCATTATTTATCTCTTATACCTTGCTGGCCCTATTTCTACTAATATTATTTTACTTCTGTATTTCAATATGAGTGTATTGTGTAAATATGTGTGTGGGTGAGTAGCTTTGTAGGCACAAGCATTTATCGTCTACTCTCATGTGACACTCGATGGTGGGTACTCAGGTAATTATGTGCATTTTTATATTCTGCGTCTTGAAATAGATTTGATCAATTGGTGACTTTGCCTAAGCAGAATAAAACTACCTAATACTCTCAGAAATAGTTATCTAATCAAGAGATTAATGACAAATGAAGTTGCAATGATTTTGATCATATACCTTCATTTTTGCTCAACAGCGTTAAAACGTCGAATTGCAGAGTCAAATACTTTGATAACTTTGGCAATTCTCATTTTATGCGGATACCTTTGCAGACATTTCTTCACCGTAATTCGTGCATCCAGACACCAGATAAGCATTTATTTAGTTCACGAAGTCTGTCGTCTTAAACCTTACGATTCTATTCAGTAAAATACAAAATAGTATGAAAACTACCGATGTCTTCATGATGTTATATAATCTAAATTTCTTCAGGCTACGGTTATATGGTTTCATTAGGCTGATAGAAAATATATTATCGTGTTTGCAGAAGACAAACTCTTATGTGATTTAGTTTCCGTACATTTCATTTTCATTTTGAACCACTAACACTTAATATGCAAAACGTTTTCTTTTTATTTGCAAATGCATTCCTTTGCTAATCAGTAATCAATGATGAATATTAATGATATTTGATAGTTGATTGTCATAATAAGTGACAAATAATAACGAAAAAAGGTAGCAATAATGATATCATCGACATCATTGACATCAACAACGAAAGCAACAACAGCAGCAACAACAACAACAACAACAACAACAACAACAACAACAACAACAACAACAACAACAACAACAACAACAACAACAACAACAACAACAACAACAACAACAACAACAATAATGATAGTCATAACAGTAACAAGAACAACAACAATAATTTCATCATCGAAATTTAATCTAATTTGATTTTGCAAATCAAAACTGCAAACTGTACTTCACTGATAGTCGACTTCTTTGCACTTTTCATGAAATTTACAAAATTTGGATCGGTAAGTGATTTATCCAGACCCGTGAATGGCCACTTGGACGGGGATGTAATGTTTGGTTTCATGCACTGAGCTGGCATCAAAACAAGAAAGGTGCAAAGTTACCAAATATACTTATGATTGCATGCACTCGTCAATGCACACATGAAAGAGCAAACAGAATCATTCACAAACACGCCAGTTGCAATATGTTGCATGCAGAGAGTAATGGTAATAATAATAATTGTGATTAGGATTATAATTAATTATAACAATATGCTTAAGGGCGATATAAGGGTGATAATGTAACTGACAGTAACGTTGACAATCACATGACCGTTCAGTGACAGTGACAGTAATATTCAAAGAGTGACAACAGCAGTGACGGTAATAGAGTGGATTCCTGATAATAACAATAACGGGGACCGTGACAGAAGCAATGACGTAAATACTAATTATATCAATGACAACAATAACAAACAATAACAGTAACATCAACAGTGACGGCATCAACAAGAGTAGCTGCGGCAATGGCAATGATAGATAACGAAAACAAGAGTGTAGGCTACATCACAAGAGGCAACAAAACAACAAGAGAAATAACACACACAGCTTCTGTAACTATAGCAACAACAGTTGATGATGAAAATGGTGGTAATGATGGTGGTGATAGTGATTGTGATGGTGATGACAGTGGTGATGATGGAGGTGATGGTAGTGATGTTGGTTGTAACGGTGGTGGTGGCAGTGGTGGTGGTGATAGTGGTGGTGGTGATAGTGGTGACAGTGGTGGGGATGGTGACCGTGATAGTAGCGACGAGGATATGGAGGTGAAGGATGATGATAATGATGATGATGATGATGATGATGATGATGATGATGATGATGATGATGATGATGATGATGATGATGATGATGATGATGGTGATGGTGATGGTGATGGTGATGGTGATGATGGTGATGGTGATGATGGTGATGGTGATGGTGATGATGATGATGATGATGATGATGATGACGACGACGACGACGACGACGACGACGACGACGACGACGACGATGACGATGACGATGACGATGACGATGACGATGACGATGACGATGACGATGACGATGACGACAATGACAACGATGACGATGTATACAGTATACTGTCGGCTACAACCCTCATTGTAAAGGGGATGGCAAAGCCCTAATAGGTACACATGCCAAAAGACACATATCTTTCTAGGAACCATACAAACGTAGCAGATACAAGAAACATCCTTTTGAGCAAAGTCCTTCCTTCCTTCAGTCCTTCCCCACATCGATCTCTTTCCCCCTCTCTTCCCTGCTTTATTGACATTTGCTTATATACTACCCCACCCATCCAGATCCCAGATCTTAACAATTATAATTAAAATGCTAACGATAATAACAATAACCATTATGATGATAAACATGATAATGATTACAATAACAACGAAGACAATAAGAATAAAGCTATCAGGAGGAAAAAAATATAAAACATACAAAAATAAAACTGCATGCTTTCATCTCCCCATCAATCGGGGCCTAAAACGAAGGAAAAATAATGAGATCAGCTCGTTGCTGATTGCAAGGCGTCGACGTGGGGGTGAGGTGGGGGTGGGGGGAGTGAGTAAGGGGTGAAGGAAACGGAGGGGAGGGGGGAATTTTGATTCCCCCCCAACCCCCGACCCTGTACCTCTTCATTACAAGCGTTCCCTCGTACCCAAAGCTTTAGCGGAAGTCTTCAGGTCTTCAGGAGACTGATCTATAGATTCTAGTAGTTCATTATTCCTTTCGCCACCTACAAGGTGCCATGGAAATGAAATGAAATAGTTTGGTTCCAAGAGGAATTAAAGTTTAAAATCCTGCCTAAATTAGGAAGGGGTAAACATGAGAGGCTACAGCCTTTTGGCTACCAAGGTAAGGGGGAGGGGTGCCACGGAAATGAAGAAAGCCTTACCGTATTCAAATTAAAGGGAAAAAATCTCAGCCGGAAATGAAGGGGGTTTGAGCCTCTCTATTTAGTCGCAAGGTTGTCTCAATATGTTTTGCAACATCATGTGTTATATTACAGTGAGTATTCTGTCCTTGTTTGCGATGCGATTTTGTTTTGTTACGGCTAAATTCTAATTATTTGTAATTAAATTGTACTCCTAGTACCAACTCGTTTTGTCTATAATCTATATCATAAGCAATTTGCTGCTGTGGAGCGTTTGAATCGTTCTCACAAAGGCTTTTGATAAATGCCATTTTTCAAAGAACAAAGTTTGCAGCGTCAGGAGAAACTAAACATTTCTTGATCTGACGGTGGTATCTTTAAAAAAAATCTTTCCTTATATAAATCTTTCCTTTCCAAGGATTTGTATAAGATTTATATAACGAGAGAATATTTTTAAGAATACCACCTTAAATCCCTCATCTAAATTGTTATAAATATTTACTCCAATTGTCTGCCGCCCATCTTCGCATATGAACTGATATGTTCTATATCAAACAGTTCAACACGAAGTTCCAGCCTAAATTGGAATAACACCACCTGACGTCACCCAAAAGAGAAAATTTTAATTACGAACTTAAATGCCATTAATCATTTATATATATATATATATATATATATATATATATATATATATATAAATATATATATATATATATATATATATATATATATATGTATATATATTATTTATTTACTTATTCATAATTTTTTTTTTTTTTTACATAGCTTAACTCTGCTTGTAAGACAAATCTATCCACCCAAGGGGCAGATTTGGCATAAAAACAAACAAATAGAATGCATATAATTAATCAAGTGAAATGAAGTAAATAAATAAGTGAATAGATATATATATAGATAAATAAATATATAGATAAGGAGATAAAAATAAATAAGGAGATAGAAAAATAAGTAAATGTATATATAGATAAACATATAAATGAATAAAGTATATATACATATATATATATATATATATATATATATATATATATATATATATATATTCGTATAGACATATATATATATATTCGTATATATATATTTATATATGTACATTCGTATATATATACACATATATATATATATATATATATATGTATATGTATGTATGTAGCTATATATGTATATATATATATATATATATATATATATATATATATATATATATATACATGTGTGTGTGTGTGTGTGTGTGTGTGTGTGTGTGTGTGTGTGTGTGTGTGTGTGTGTGTGTGTGTGTGTGTGTGTGTGTGTGTGTGTGTGTGTGTGTGTGTGTGTGTGTGTGTGTGTGTGTGTGTGTGTGTGTGTGAAAGAATGGAAGATTCTTACAAATACATGTCAGATTAAAAACAATAACATTCTAACAGTTAATACTCTCATTTGCATTTTACAATTTTCTAGCTATAATTCTATCAGGATGATATTCAAAAGCATGTTATTCATATCATCCTTAAATTTCAACATTTCGTCTTCAAACAGCATCAACAGGAATAATATCATAAAATATGAAATATTGAACTACTGTAACAATAATTATAAACAAAATGATGACAAGTATTATAAATGAGCTCGTCCATTCTTGTAAGTATTATCATTTACGATTCTTTCTATGTCTTTCTAACTTGAAGCGACCTGCTCTTGTCCAGACCTTTGGCTTCCCCTCCTACTCCATAAAGAGAACTGTGACTCATCAGGGTCCTTCTCTCTATTCAAATGCACATACGAATGTAAACTCTTTAAAGCCTGCATTAATGTCGCCATACCTAATTTGGATTTTCATTCTTCCAACAAATTAAACGGATGCTAATGATCTACCCATCAAATTTCACTTATCGCCTCTCCTACAACACATTTTGGCATTACAGTTCTTTTTTAAGAATGAGTGATATCACGCAGCTGTCAATACAGATGTAAATACACAGAGGACAAGAGAAATAAAGGGATGCATATATAGAAAGCATGTGTATGCTATGATTGTGTTAATGAATTGTTGTACAGCGTATATGCGCAGAAACACAGTATACACACACAGACACGCACGTATACACAGACACAGACATGCACACGCACACACATACACATACACACACGTACACATACACACGTACACAAATACACGCGTACACGCACACACGTGCACAAACACACGTACACACACACGTACACACATACACGTATACACACGTACATACACACACATATATACACACACACACGCACATACAAACACTTACACACGTACGCACACACACACACACACACACACACACACACACACACACACACACACACACACACACACACACACACACACACACACACACACACACACACACGTATACACTCACACACGAAAACACACAGTTTAATCAAATATAGTCTTTAATGTACCACTGTGGTTTCTCTATTTTCTTCTGGCTAACATGGAACGATCTTATTTAAGCTCGAGGGACTTTGGCCGTGGCGACGCATTATAGGTATTTTATTTAAATGAATAAAAGACAATTTCATTCATCATTGTGCAGGATCTCGCACTAAGGAGGGTATGATTACCCAACTGACCGATTGCTCAGTTAGTGATTTTTCTTTGTCTGACTTCAGACAATTCTATTCAGATGAGTACATGACCCCATGCGAGCTGTGGGTTCGAATCCAACACTCCTCTCCGGTTCCCAGCAGTGAATGTTACCTGCCCCAACAGTCCGTAAAGCGTATCATAGGGCAAAGGTGAGGGCATCTGCCGCAGCTACTCAGCGCCTCCTGGCGTAGGCTCCTCATCACTCCCCCCCCCACACCCCCACCGGCCTGAGGGACTTAATGACATTCCTTTATCTTAGCCCCCCAATTCCCGTTTTCTTTACTACGAGAACTTTACTCCAACATTCCACTTCCCATTTTCTTTTCATTACAATTCCGGTACTCTAGTAAACCTTAATCCTAACCTCCAAATTCCCACTATCTTTCATTATAATCCCAATACACTATTAGACCTTTATCCTCACCTCCCAATTTTCATTTTCTTTCATTACAATCAAGGTACCCTAGTAAACCTGTATCCTAACCTCCCAATTCCCATTTTCTTTCATAATAATCCCAATACCCTATTAGATCCTCCACTCCCCATTTTCTTTCCATTACAATTACGGTACCCTACTAAACCTCTATCCTAAGATCCCAATTCCCACTTTCTTTCATTATAATCCCAATACCCCATTACTCCACCCTTCCACCTCCCATTTTCTTTCCATTACAATTCCGGTATCCTAAGATCCCAATTCCCACTTTCTTTCATTATAATCCCAATACCCAACCTTCCACTTCCCATTTTCTTTCCATAATAATTCTGGCACCCTAACCTTCCAATTCCCATTTTCTTTCATTATAATCCCAATACCCCATTACTCCCACTTCCCATTTTCTTTCCATTACAATCCCGATATCTTAACAACCCAATTCCCACTTTCTTTCATTATAATCCCAGTACCCTATTACTCCAGCCTTACACTTCCCATTTTCTTTCCATTACAATTCCGGTACCCTATTAGACCTCAACCTGCAATTTTTTCTCCCCCCCCCCCCCGTCATCCCTTGCCTCGATTCCTCTTCCCCATCCCAGGCTTCTCTCCCCTCCCCCCGAACCCTATAATTCCCCACCGCACTAATTATTCATATCAACCACTTTTTCTTTTTCGCTGCAACACAATACCTCACCCGCATCCTCCTCTCCTCTCCTCCTCCTCCTCCTCCGTCTCCTCCTCCTCTGTCTCCTCCTCCTCTGTCTCCTCCTCCTCCTCCTTCTCCTCCTCCTCCGTTTCCTCCTCCTCCTGTCTCCTTTTCCTCCTCCTTCTCCTCCTCCTCCGTGTCCTCCTCCTCCGTCATCTCCTCCTCCTCCTCCTCCGTCTTCTCTCTCCTCCGTCTCCTCCTCCTCCTTCTACTCCTCCTCCTCCTCCTCCTCCTCCTCCTCCTCCGCCTCCTCCTCCTCTGTCTCATCCTCCCTTCCTCCTTCTCCTCCCCGTCTCCTCCTCCTCCTCCTCCTCCACCTCCCTCTTCACCTCCTTCTATCCGTCTCCTTCCCCTCCTCTTCCTCCTTCGTCTCCTATTCCCTTCCCATCCCCTCCTCACCCCTCCCTCCCTTCCCCTCCTCCTCCTCTCCTGTCCGATTCTCCCGTGTAACTCTTTGTATCCTTCTCCGTATCCTTTGTATTCTCTTCCGTATCCTCCTCCATATCTTATTCCTCTTCCTCCCTTTCCTCTTCTTTCCCTTCCTCTTCCTCCCCTTCCTCTTCCTCTCTTTCCTCTTCCTCCTTTTCCTCTTCCTCCCTTTCTTCCCCTTTTGTTCCATCTCCTTCTCCTCCTCCTCTCTTTCAGTATCCTTCTCCTCCTCCTCTCTTTCAGTATCCTCCTCCTCCACATCCATGTCAACTCGCATCTGCATCTGAAACCACTCTTTAAGCTGATTCGCAGAGACCCTCCTACGATGCAGACATCATTCGGTTATGTTATTCTGTCCAAAGCCAACCAATTTTATTCATGTAAGGAGTCTTCATCGGGCTGAATAGGTTAACACTGACATTTATCCTATCCTTACTTCTGTTTCTACTTCTTTTCAGTTCGTTGACGTCTTAACATTCTTTGTTCTGGTTATCAGCGGACGATTCTATTCGCTTAAAAGAACTTCGAAGAAAATGTCTCTCAACCGAAAGAGACCCAATGTGGTTCCCAGCCCACCCTCTACCAATTCTTCCTAAATGTATATAATAAAAACATAACATAAAAAGGAAGGAGGCTACGAGAGACCCTAAGGCCCACACCAGGCAGTTCCATGTCCATTACCACCTATCATCCCAATCCATAAATTTATCTAATTTTCTTTCAAAACGACCGATAGCTTCAGCGCTCACTACATGGTTACTAAGTCAATGCTATTCGCTAACTATTCTGTAGGTAAATCAGTTCTTGCTTATTTCTTTTGTAATTCTAAATCGTCTGCCAATGTCCAGAGCGGCAGGCCGCTGTCATGTTGAAGGTTCCGGGATTCAATCCCATGGGCCTTTTCCTTCTTAAAATAAATAGATAGATAGATAGATAGATACATAGATAGATAGATAGATAGATAGATAGATAGATAGATAGATAGATAGATAGATAGATAGA
>NC_134801.1:46905163-46907663 GCF_046742065.1 Oratosquilla oratoria
ATATATATATATATATATATATATATATATGTACACTCACACATATATATGTATATATGTATATACATATATATATGTCTATGTATACATATCTATGTATATATATATATATGTGTGTGTGTGTGTCTGTGGGTGTGTGTGTGTGTGTGTGTGTGTGTGTGTGTGTGTGTGTGTGTGTGTGTGTGTGTGTGTGTGTGTGTGTGTGTGTGTGTGTGTGTGTGTGTGTGTGTGTGTGTGTGTGTGTGTGTGTGTGTGTATGTGTGCGTGTGTGTGTGTATGTATGTATATACATATTTTTTAAGGTCTTTCTTTGATAGCTATTTACCATCTGGCACTTTGTCCTTACTATCTTAATTCTTCCTAAACGTTCCTCCCTTGCCGTACATTTCCAAGTATTATGTGTCTATTCTTAGACCCTTTTCGGCTGGCACACTTAGCCTAAAAGTTTCAACACTCTTACAAGTTCTAGTTTCTTTGACGGGTTTTTCCTTATGGTACAAGGTGGAACTCTTCCTGCTGCCAGGCTATTTCATTCATCTCCATGGCAGCCTCTCATTAATGAAGACGTTGGTTTGCTCTTTACTCAACCTGGCTCAAGATCCTCATGGAGATTACTTCTTTCTTCTTGAGGGCTTTGCATCATATTTTCCAATAACTTTTTTTTTTTTTTTTACCCCAAATATACTTTTTTGGTTTGTTTTATAGTGTTTACTTGTTGAACTGTTTGTGCTTCACTTGTGTGGAGAGATCATAACTAACTCTATTCGATCATATTCTACTTAACTTCTTTATTGCAGGTCCCAAAACAATCTCGAACGACTATTCCTGACTCCTATTTGACCTAACTGCCCGAATGTGAAGGGTAAGGGTGACAGACTTGACCATAGGCTTCTTGGTCGAACTGTCTCTCATAGGCTCATGACACTTTTTGTTGGAGCCTCACCTCGTGGTTACAGGAACCAGTTTCAATTCTCAATAGGCACCAGTGAAGTCTCTTGCCCAGGTTGACTGAGCATATAGGGCAAAGGTAATGGATACTGTATCCTGACGTAATGTATTACCTATTTTCTCAGTCTTGGTGCAACCATTGCGTCTTTTTACAATGTATAAACAAAGACATACACACAAGCACACACACACACACACACACACACACACACACACACACACACACACACACACACACACACACACACACACACACACACACAAATGCACGCGCGCACACACACACACACACACACACACACACACACACACACACACACACACACACACACACACACACACACACACACACACACACACACACACACACATACACATACACACACACACATATACCTGCACACATTTTCATTTGGAGAGCAATTTTTAATATTTGTTTTTAGATATTTTTTTTATCTTACACGTATCATCTGAATAGTAAGAAAATTCCCTCGCAAAGATGTGACCCTCCCCCCCAAAAAAAATGTAGGGGACTACTCTCAAACAAGTTAATCGAAATCATTTCTAGCCCCCATGTTTCAGGAGGGTGCTGAACTTCGTCTGAATGAAATTGCCAGGTGGTGGGAATTATAAACACACAGATATCTTACATTTGAACACCACCACCTTCAGAGTAGTAGTGTTGCTTCCTTTAAGCGAATAAAATTGTTGAAATTGAATAAAACAGATATACAAAGTGACACAGCCCACAGACGGATACCCTTTGTTACAATGAATTACTTCATGTATTTTATTCTGGTCCACTTTTTTGGTGTTAAAGCTATTTCTGCTGAGATTTGATTTAAAGGTTATTTCAATCGATTGTGACCCCCTTCTGTGCAAAGAATACCCACCTCCGGCCCCAGCAACTGTATGGTATTGCCTCACCTTAGCTAGAACAAAATACTCGTACATTTATATCGTTACAGTGTTGTAAGGCTTGATAAGAGATATTTTTCTCACGCGGTATAACTTTCATTCAACATCACGATTTTAAACTTATATTTTCCTCGAACGCATTTAGTCTTTATCCACTAACATAAGAATTCCCATAATGACTCTATTTTCAGCATTCTAACTCTCTCTTCAGTATTCCAGCTGTACTCTGAACTCCAGAACTCTTCTCTCAACTCCCATTCCGACTCTCTCCTTGAAACTCTCCCTCCTCAGCATTCCAATTCTCTTCTCAGCGTTCCAAACTCGTTCCTCAAGTTCCCAATTCTCTCTTCGGCATTTCAATTCTCTCTTTATTATATCCACTCTTTATAAAGGATTACTAAGGCGGAGCATGCCAACAGGAGACCTTTTGGTCCATATCTAGGTCGGATGCGAAAAAAATCATAATAATAATGAATAAATAAAAACTATAATAATGTAAATAACAAATAAAATACATAAATAAATGCATAGGTATAGTTAAATAATAAACAAACAGGTAAATAGTAGATAATAATAAATTGACATATAACTAATAATAAATGAAAATCAGACAGACAAATGATAACAAAACAAA
>NC_134801.1:46925163-46945163 GCF_046742065.1 Oratosquilla oratoria
GTATTGAAAAGTTAAATGTGGATACAGATTGAGTTCAATGCGTAAGTATGTGGAAACACGGGACAGGACAACAGATCAAATGAACTCAGAGACAGAGCAGGTGGTCGCCATTGCATCAAAGATTATTGAAATCGAGAAGAAAAAAAAAAATGGCACACCAAGGTCCGAGCCTCGTCTTTTTTTTTTTCTAAAGCGAGACAAATATAGACCTATAATTCGAAAAATGAGTGCAACAACTATCCCCCCCCTTCTCTGTCCCCCCACCCCCATCCACCCGTTCCGATAGGTAAAGAACGGCCTCTGCGAAAGAACGGAGAAATAAAGCCGTTGGCGCGAAACACGCTGTTTACGTTGACAGAATTCCTTGTTCTCGTCCCGTCTTTCATCTAAGAATAGCAATATTGTTCCGTCACGTCCAGCGCGCTTGCAAGTGTCTGTTGTGTTCTCGAAAAATCCGCATACAATCGCGAGCAAAAGCTCTGATACACAGCGTGATTTCAGTTAAACTCTTGTAATAGGAATGTTAGATGCATACCATAGTACCGATATAATTCTAGTGACATAGTCGCACTGATTCTCCACAATTCTAAATAAAAATTCCTAGCGTTAGCCAGAATGAACTCTGTAAACCACAGCAACGAGGGTCTAACGTAGTCTTAGCCTAGAGAAAAAAATATAATAGACAATAATGAGGAATAAACAATATATTGCAAATAGTAGGCAATAGATAATAAATAATAAATGATAGTAAATAATAAATGAGAAATATATAATAATTATACATAATAAATAGTAGATAATAATAAATAATAAGTAACAAAATATGAATGATAAATGATAAACAAAAATGATAATAATAAATAATAAATATATGATATACAATGAATAATAAACATCAGATAATATAATGAATAGTAAATAGTAGATGATAAAAAATAATAGATAATCAATAATAACAAATAATAAATAATAAATGATATACGATAACACAATAAGTAATAGATAATGAAGAACATAATAGATGAAAATAATAATAATATTTATTATTTACCATTATATATATATTACTAATTGTCATTTATATATTTTATTGTGTTCATATTATAAATCATAATTGTAATTAATGAATAATAAACAATAGATTATGAAAGATAAACAATAAACATTTAATTATAGGTAATAAATAATAAATTATAAATAATAAGTAGCAAATAATGAGCACCATATAATAGATAATAAATCATGAATTACAGATCACCAGTAATAAACACGTAATGAAAAATTCACAAGAAAATATTTAAATAAATGAAGATCGATAAACAAATGAATAGATAAACAAAAAATCAGTCAAATCACTTATTGATTGAAAATAACAATAACAATAATAATAAATACTTGATCTAGTAGCTTTAGAACGTTGAGCATAGGGATTCACCAATAGCTAGGTGTCTATTTGTGCCTATGGAGCCATGTTTCTTCTCATGGTCAGATCACGTGGTCTCTTACAAAAAAAATTGACGTTAAGATATGGTAAATATTTGTTATGTTACAATAAAATAATTTCTACTAAACATTTGTTCGAAGATTTATAAAATATTCACGAGGAAAAGTATATGTTATGAAAATCATAGAGCAATTTATTTATTTTATTTGTTTATTTACTTTTTTTTTTTTTGCAACTCACTTTACATGACAGTAGCTACCAGCAAAACCTAAGATGAGAGAGGCAAAGAGAATAGCAGATGTTAAATGGGGGGGGGGGGGGGGGTGAGAATTTTATACAAAATTTCTAAAAAGAATAAAAAACTGTTTAATAAATGGAATGAGTTGGGAGGTGAGTTATGTAAAGGGTGCAGATGGACAGATGTTATGGAAGTGAAGGTAGAGTTGTCAAATGTGGGGGAAGTTAGAGATTGATTGGTTATGGCGTTGGGAGCTAGGAAAATTATATATATATATATATATATATATACTATACATCATTTACAACACATATTATACATATGCAGTACTACAGACTGCGGCTAGTTCAGCACGTAAGGGCAAACATATCAGCCTTGGCCATAGTCTAGTGTTTCCTGGCGATTTTTCTAAAAAAAGAAAAAAGAAAAAAAAAAAAAAAAAAAAAAAAAGAGAGATGAATAAGATTCCAATCGTTTGAGATCCCATTTGTCAGTAGACCATACCCAATCTGAATAGAAATATCTGAACCCGTGTCGTAGGAAGCGGGGATGACTTAATCCGCCACTGCGATATACAGGAGACGAAACAAGAGTTTTGGGTCAATTTACTTCGTAAAAGAATAACGCTATGATGTCATAAATAGATTTGCAAAGTGCCAGAATGAATATACAAATAGTCAGGCGAGTACCTTGCCTCTTCCTTTTTTCTTTCTGAAGAGAACTGACCTGTTCTTGTTTTTAAAAATACTTCATCTTTTCCACACCACATAAACTTTTTCTTTTATTTTTTTGTGGACTTAGGACTTACAATTATTTTTTTAAAGGGTAAAATATGAATAAATGCATCACCACACACTCAAGTTAAGAAATCATTGCTTCAAATTAAAGATATAGCACTCATACGGTGGTTTCTCAGCTCATTAGAGTTCAAAGATCAGGGGTTAAGGGGTGGATGTCTGTGACTTGTGCACCCTTTCCTAGGCCCTTTCCGGGTCCATTTTGGGGTCGTGGACCCCAGATTGAAACAACCAATTTAGATATTTAGGAGAGTGAACATTCTTTCCTGTGGTTTCGTGCTCGGGGAAACGACACGTGGAGATAGTGAAGTGCCTACGATGGGGTGGATGAAGTGGAGAAGGAAAGGTGGACAAAAGTCCACCACGCTGAGACAAATCCCATCCACGGCACTGAAGGGCCCTCAGGAGAAATTGGGCCCCGAAGTGGAAAGAAGAACTGGATGCAGCCCGAAAATAAAACAACAAGTAGGCTTTCGGAAACTCCCGAAGGCAATAAAAGGAATATAATAAGAGATGTAAGCGCATAAAGAAGGGACAAATATTCGAAGCTTCGTCTTTTTCTTGTCCTCACGTTCCGACGGTCACTGAGCTTTAATCAGTCGCGAGAAATTGCGTAATTGGTATTATTAAAGTTCAACTTCGATGTACAGAGTCCCAAAATCTCGGAACAATGTTATGGTTTTCGATATGTTTATACATCTTCGAGTTGCGTTTTTCTTTATATATTGATAAATTACATTGAAGCAAAGTTAACATTTACATAAAGCAAAATTCAAAATGGATATAGACGTCTATTCTCCAACTGGAGACTTCGATGTACAGAGAGTCCCAAAAGATAGTAACAACGTTATAATTTTCAATATGTTTATATATCTTCGAGTTGCGTTTTGTCTATAGACTAATAAATTATATTGTAGCAAAGTTAACATTTACATAAAGAAAAATTCAAAATTGATATAGACGTCTATTCGCCAACTGGAAAAACACAAACAGGAAACATTTGCCTCAAGGCAACAATATCCACAGATAATGATGATCTGCAACACATCAAAATATAATTATTTTGTTTTCTTTCAATGAACAATGGAAGCTATTGTAGTATAATGTATTATTCTCATCATTAATCAAAGATAATTATTAAATCGTTAAAAGGACTGTCTTCCAAAGAATAAACACATTCCTCAAGTTTGGAATTTTATTCCGGAAATCTGTTCATAAGTTGAACAATTCTTCAGTAAAAAATGCTTGTAAAGCTTAGAGTGTGCCGACTTTTACCGTTCACACGACCTAAATATGTGCATACATGTATTACTATTGGAAATTGGTATGTTATAACACATTTGTAAATGTTCACTATATTTCTCCGATAGTGGGTTTATAGTGAACATGTATTACTATATACAGTAAACGTGATTACGAGCATTTTGGCACCACAAAACTCACCGCTGCTTTTAGGCCCAACGACAGGTATGATTGCAATGCCACAAGAAATGTTACGTCACTATGATTTCCAAAGATAGCAACAGTCCGGCCGGACAAGTCTTGCCTCAACGAAAACAACGAAGAGAAGAATGCCGCGGCTTCGAAAACGGTGAGTGCTCCACTTTTTAACGCTCTGCTGTTAACTTCACGACAATGGCCAAACGTAAACAAGTTTTGCGAACAGCTCTGCGAATTGAAATTAAATTTTTCGCATCTTCGAGTGTTCGTACTCAGGAAAATTAATGTGTGTGTATATATATATATATATATATATATATATATATATATATATGTGTGTGTGTGCGTGTGTGTGTGTGTGTGTGTGTGTATGTGTATTCACCTTGGTCTTTGGATCACGTGTTGAACTCGTGATCGACAGCTATTTCCCTCCCGGAAGAGAGCTCAGAACTCGTATGATCGATCTATGGTTAATGCTATGACCTTGCACACACACACACACACACACACACACACACACACACACACACACACACACACACACACACACACACACACACACACACACCCAACTCCCCGCCCACGAGAGTCAGAGTAACGACCCGAAGCGCAGCGATACCAAAATAATTTCGGCCCTGGGCAGGATTCGAACCAGGTACTGCGGGCACCACCGTACTGGCAGTCCAGTACTCTATCAACCGCGCCACCGTGTGTGTGTGTGTGTGTGTGTGTGTGTGTGTGTGTGTGTGTGTGTGTGTGTGTGTGTGTGTGTGTGTGTGTGTGTGTGCGTGTGTGTGTTTATACGTTGTGTCACGGTTATGTGAAAACCCTGCATACATACACTCTAGAAGAATGTAGTAGCACATTTCTAAATCACACGCAAATGTCACAATTGAAGTGACATAAAAATGTGAACAAGCGGAAATTCTTTATACTTCGACTGCCGGCTGCAACCCTCATCAGGAGAACACAGATACAGAGATGGCCAAGGCTACATAACCCCCTCTAACAGTGGGGACGGGACAAGAATGAGGACGGCCGTATTATTCCAGTATGAAAGGTGATGCTGTTGTTCCGTGTGTTTTACCAGGGAATTACTTGTTCTGTACTGTCATATAAGAGTTTTATGCTCTCTAGTAAAACATATAGAGCAACAACACATTCCACACTGGAATAATGCATGAATAAAAGAAAATTGTGTATAGGAAAAGTTGGGAAAAGCTCTTAAGGTAGCACATATTACTGATAATAAAGTTATCATTGATAGAGGGATTTATCTGCTGGCCTAATACTCGAGCAATAGAGGCAACTACTAATTAATACATCTACATTTGTTCTTGCTGACGTGAATTTATTCTATTCAACCGAGTAATGAAATTATGAAGACTAAAGGATTTACTACGATGACAGAAGATCCTTGCCCTCCAACAGCGACGAAGCAGAGGCTAGTGGCCGTTATACGTCCCTTGCTTCAACAACAGAAAACGTCATCGAAAATGGCCTAAAAGTCGTTTGATGTGAACTGAAGGTCCGTTCATGAGATCGACAGATGGTGAACGGAGATGAATGATAACAAACGTTCAATTGAAAAGGAGGGAAGAGAGAAGTATGTTTAAGGTAGGTTGAATATGATTTTCATGAAGAAATGTCGAAAATAGAATTTGGAAGTGTCTTCGGGGCAGTACAGTATAGAGACTGTGTTCTCAAGCACAGGAGGGCTAAAGAAGACGACAATGAGGAACGTGGAATAGAATTAAGTGACAAGTAGAATAAAATAAATTAAATAAATAAATAGATATATAAATAAATCCGAATAAATAAAGACGACTAGGTAGAAAAATATCAGATCAAATGAATAAATAAGCAAATCACTAAACAAATAAACAACATGAAATAAAATAGAAAATAGAAAGTTTTAAAACGATATTGTGTGGATGTTGTTCAATGTGAAATTGTATGTTTGATGTCTTCAATGAGGAGCACATTATGTTTATTATGGCCGATTCTATGTCAACAGTGTTTCTGTGATAGACGGTAAGCTGTACATAGGTGTATTTGACCGTTTCTAGTATACCTCATGCGTCTATGAGTTTATGGCTTGGAGATGCTTGGTTTGATATGTGATTATCTTAAATAGTTCGTAATGCGCGTATGAATGAGTTTCGATGAGGAGGTGTTTTGGATTACCAGAGAAAGATTAAGCAATATTTGCGAGCAGTTTGCAGCAAGTATGTGTCTGTGCGTGGGTGTGCGTGTTTTATGGGGGATGATCTTGTTGTGTCCTTGTTGCTTCGGTTATGTGATGTGGAGTGAGGATTTTGTCTTTAAAGACTCTTGCATGGATGATATGAAGAATAGGGAGATGTAAATAGAGTGATATGATGAAAACTTATTTGGAATCAGACACTCAAAAGAGACGAGAGTCGGTGAATGATGAGGACAACGCAGCGTCCTTGAGATGGCTGGGAAAGAACAGCTGAGGCCGGCATCGAAGAGCGCTACGAGGGAGAGGAAAAGGGGGATTGAGAGTAATAGGAGAAAGAGTGTGGTGGGGGGAACGCTAAGTGCACAGGATGGATAGAAATAATTAGAATGATAGAGCTACACATCCAGAGTAATAACGTCCACTGGACAAGGAAAATACATCGTGTAAAGGCATCAGTAAGTAGATTGACAAGTATATGCGTAGACATATATAGTAAAGGATTGATTGTATATGTATATATTCTCTTTCTCTCTCTATCTCTCTCTCTTACACACACACACACACACACACACACACACACACACACACACACACACACACACACACACACACACACACACACACACACACACACACACACACACACACACACACACACACACACACACACACACACACACACGTATATATATATATATATATATATACATATATATATATATGTATACGCACACACACACATACACACATGTATATATATATATATATATAAATATATATATATATATATATATATATATACACTGTATATACATATTTCATTGAAAGTTTTGGTTAATTGCGCATTTATTTTCTTAAATGTATATTCCATCTGTCTTACTATGGACTTATGTTCCTTTGAAAGGGGTTTTTTGACTTCACTGTAGGTAGTCATGTTTACTATATCGCGATTTCGGGTTCGAGACCCTACTTCAGTTGCTTTAGGAATATTCTATCTGGTCAGGATAAGATTTATTCCGGTGTTTTATTTAATGATGTTATTTTATGGTATAGAAACTTAAGTATATAAAGTAACATTATTAAATAAAACACCGGAATGATTCTTATCCTGACGAGATAAAATATTCCTAAAAACTGCTTAAGAAGGGTCTTGAACCCAAAATCATGATATGGCAAACATGATCACCTACAGTGAAGTCATAAACCTCTTTTCAAAGGAACACAGTTCCATAGTAAGACGCATTGAAAATACATTTAAGAAAATAAAAGCACAATTATCGCTTTCAATGAAGTATGTATAAGAGAAAATATCCTACCCATATATACTATTAATATATATATATATGCAAATATATATATATATATATATATATACATACATATATGTATATATATATATTTATATATATGTATGTATATATATAAATATATATATATTGTAACGTAATATTAGATATTACGTCACATGTGTAATTATGTTATAGAATTGTGTTCCTTTGTATTACATAACTATGTTCATATTTCTTGTCTATGTATGTATTGTAACAATGTTAAGCAGTAACGCCCGTCCACTATATGTAATCTTGTCTACGTGCGGAGAGAGGTGCGCATTCTTGTAGAACAAACAGACAAGCGAAATCCTGAATAGTTCGGAGCGCACAGATTTGACAGTTACTAAATAAATAGATTGTTCAAGCGAGTCGAGGGTCCTAAAACTACCCATGTTGACGTGTTAACTTACCCTCCTCCTCACCCGCACCCTTAACCGGAAGTATCCGGCTTCCGGTCCAATGGTATATAAGCGGTGGAACTCGCTGACTCCTTGTCATTTCCCACATATTGATCTCTTGATAAGAATACAAGTTTGGACTCATGAGACGATTGGTGTGAAGTGATCACCCTTTTTTGCCTACATTACGTGTCTGATATACATTGCATTACTTTACTTATATTTGGTACTTATTACTTATTCTGATGCATGTTCCTGATCTCTTTGTACTTAGATAGTACCATATTGTATACTTTTCTTGTTTCTTATTTGAACGATAATTTCCATATTCTCATAATCATGTACGGTCCCATTGACCCTACTGCCCATTCTCTTTTGTGTTAATTGCCTGTAAATACATTTTCCATTAATAATTTCGTTTACTAGTTTTATCGCTAGTTTAATATTCCTTTCCTGGAATCTTCTTTGTTACCTTTACTTCTAGTCTTACGAATTATCTAGGCCCTGACCAGATAGTTCAGTCCTACAGTGGCTTCTAGAAGTGCGCTGGTTCTTAAGCACTTAGACGTTATACGTAACGTCTCTTCACAAACCAGCAGCCCGTAACAAAGTGGCGACCTTGCCAGGATATTGGATCAGGTATTTAACACATTCTTATAGAGATGGATGATATAGTTCAAGAATTCGTTCAAAATCCCAAGGTAAGTTTCTTAAAGAAACAAACTAAAGACACTTTGATAGAAATAGGCAAGCACTTTGGAGTAGACATTGATACAAGTTTACGAAAGAAAAAAATACTTCAGGAACTTGTTGAAAATCTGATCGAAGATGAGATATTATCTCCAGAAGAGATTACAGCTATACAAATTCCTTCAAATAGGTTAGAAATGGAGGCACGACTAACCGAACTTAAGATTAAGGAGATTGAATTAAAGGTCAGGAGAGTAGATTTTGAGGAGGAAGCTAAATTGAAACAAATGCAAATTGAGGCAGAATTTAAAGCTAAAGAGGAGGAAACTAAACTGAAACAAATGCAAATTGAGGCAGAATTTAAAGCTAGAGAAGAGGAAACTAAAATCAAATTGGCAGAATTTAGAGCTAGAGAAGAGGAAGCTAAGGTGAAACAAGTAGCTAAAGAGGAGGAAACTAAACTGAAACAAATGCAAATTGAGGCGGAATTTAGAGCTAGAGAAGAGGAAGCTAAAGCGAAACAAGTAGCTAAAGAGGAGGAAACTAAACTGAAACAAATGCAAATTGAGGCAGAATTTAAAGCTAGAGAAGACGAAACTAAAGTCAAATTGGCAGAGTTAGAATTAAAGAAGGCAGAAGTAGAAGCTAGGATTGTTGATAGACAACCCGTAGTTCAGGAAGGTCGTATAGATATTTCCAAGTATGTAAAACTTTTACCCATATTTTCAGAGGGAGAGCCAGAAATTTTCTTTCTTCAGTGGGAAAAATTGGCGCAACAGTTACAAATCCCTAAAGAAAATTGGCCATTAATCATTCAAACACAATTTAAGGGTAAGGCTCAGCAAATTTATACTTCTCTTTCAGAAGCAGAAAGCGAGTATGATAATATGAAAGCTTGTATTTTAAAAGCTTATGAACTAATACCAGAGGCCTATAGACAGAAATTCCGTAATTATAGGAAGACACCTCAGTTAACATACGTAGAATATGCGGCTCGACAAGAGAGGTTATTCAATAGGTGGTGTTTGGCTAGTGAAACAGACACCTTAGATAGACTTAAACAGTTGATTTTGTTGGAGCAGTTTAAGAATACCTTAGAGACAGATCTTAGGATTTTTATAGATGATCATGTTCCCGAAACTTTAACTAAAGCTGCTGTATTGGCTGATGAGTTCACACTAAATCATAAACCTAAGTCAAGACAAATGGAATCCCAAAAGTCAAAGTCATATATTCCAGATTCAACAAAATACTCTGATCCTTGGGCCCCAAAGAAACGCTTTGAAAATCAGTCTAGCCCATCACATTTCAGTTACAGGTCTGATTTCAATCAATATCCTCCAAACCAACCTTGGCAAAGAATGGAAAGGTTTAAGACTAATCCCCCTGTAACTTGTTCATATTGTAAACAGGTTGGCCATCACATTTCTAATTGCAGAAAGAGACTGACACCCTCATTCTCCAATAAGACACCAACTCTTGTAAGTAATATAAAATCAGATGATTCAAAATCCTCTATTCAGGATAAACTACCAAAGAAGCCGGTATTGTCAAGTAATGTAGAACCCCCCTCATCAGATCATGATCCTTGTTTCAAACCATTTGTATCTTCAGGAACTATATCTCATAGTAGTAGTTCACAACAATATCCTATTTCCATACTCCGAGACACAGGAGCAAAGCAAAGTCTGATTTTAAATTCTGTCTTGCAGAATCTGGGTGAGTCATATACAGGTTATGATATATTGATAGAAGGAGTTGGAGGAATTGTAAAATGTCCATTACATAATGTTTTCTTGCGGTCTGATTTAACAACCGGAATGGTTAAAGTAGCAGTAGTAGACTCTCTTCCCATAGTAGGAATATCCTTATTGTTGGCCAATGACATCGCTGGAAGCAAAGTCATTTCTCCCTTAATAACAAATAACCCTAAGACCTCAGTAGAACCTTCAGATAACTTACAGTTGTTTCCCGCTTGTGCTGTAACCAGATCTCAGTACAAGAAATCTGAAGAGACCTATAATTTAGAATCCCTATTCTCCCAAACTGACCCATCTTCTTCACCAGTTTCTCTATCTAGAGCAGAATTAATCAAAGAACAGAAGTCAGATCCTTCTCTTAAAAATTTGTACGAGATTGTTTCTTCTCCAGAAGTTGAAAATATGTCACGAGGTTTCTATATAGAAAACGGAGTCCTAATGCGAAAATGGAGAGCATCCACCGCAACCGCTGACCAGCCATGGCAAGTAAGGAATCAAATAGTCCTCCCTCTTGGTTTCAGGAATAATGTTCTAAGATTGGCTCATGATACTCCCTTAGCAGGTCACTTAGGGGTAAGAAAGACCTTGTTCAACATAACCCAACATTTCCATTGGCCCACGGTTGTCAAAGATGTTGCCCAATATTGTAAAACATGTCATACATGTCAACTTGTAGGTAAGCCCAACCAGAAAATTGTAGAAGCTCCACTCCATCCCATTCCTGTAATGGAAGAGCCATTTAAAAAAGGTCTTATTGATTGTGTAGGACCTTTACCTCCTTCAAGTAAAGGAAATCAGTACATTCTCACAATCATGTGTATGAGCACTCGTTTTCCAGAAGCCATTCCTTTGAAAAATATTAAAGCTCAAAACATAATCAGAGAAATGTTGAAATATTTCACTATGGTAGGATTTCCCAAGAACATTCAAAGTGATCAAGGAAGTAATTTTCTTTCCAACAAGTTTAGAGAAACTCTTGTAACACTAGGTATAAATCATGTAACTTCCTCCGCCTATCATCCTCAATCACAAGGTGCTCTAGAGCGCTTTCACCAAACGCTCAAGACAATGTTAAGAATCTTCTGTGCTGAGAACACTCGAAATTGGGAAGACGGACTCCCCTTTTTGTTGTTCGCCACCCGAACAACAATTCAAGAAAGCCTTGGATTCAGCCCGTCAGAATTAGTCTTCGGTCATGAAGTCCGTGGTCCCCTAAAGATACTTCATGAACAATGGATGAAAGAAGAACCACCTGTTCCTTCTTTGAAATACGTGTCCCAGGTCACCGAGAAGTTGTTAGAAGCTTGGAAGTTGGCAAGAGAGAACTTGGCGAATGCTCAACGAGTAATGAAAGGTCGGTATGATAAAAATTCTAAACTTAGAACTTTCTCTCCAGGAGATCAAGTATTACTTTATCTTCCCATACCAGGAGATCCATTGCAGGCTAAATACAAAGGACCCTATGAAGTCTTGTCCAGAGCCAGTGATCTCAACTACATAATCAAAACTCCAGACAGAAGAAAGAGTTCCCGTCTCTGTCACATAAATACCTTAAAACCTTATCATTCCAGAGATCCAATTCCAATTTGCAGCTCTACCACAATAAAATCGGAAGAGCCTCCTGATAACCTGCCTAATCCTCCTGAGATTCCCTTGGAAAACTCCCAGATACTACAAAATCTTCACTTATCTGAGAAACAAGATGTAGCAGAACCATTGACTGACCTGTTGAGAAAAGACCACGACTTCGTGTGGACGCCTACCTGTGAGACGGCCTTCAAAAACCTGAAGTCCCTTCTCACTAACGCACCAGTTCTAAGGGCACCCGATTTCCAACGACCCTTTCTTCTGCAAGTCGACGCCAGCGACACCGGTATCGGTGCCGCCCTCTTGCAAGAACACAATGAAGTTCTTCACGCTATCGCCTACTACAGCAAGAAGCTGTCCCCTGCGCAGAAGAACTACTCAACAATTGAGAAGGAGACGCTCGCTTTGGTCCAGGCCCTTATCCACTTCGAAGTCTACCTGGGTTCCTCAACTACCATTCAAGTATATTCGGATCACAACCCCTTGAAGTTCCTACAGACTATGAAAAACAAGAATCCGAGACTTACACGTTGGAGTTTATTTCTCCAACCCTTTAATCTAACTATTCATCATATAAAAGGCGTCTTTAATGTTTTAGCCGACGTCCTTTCTAGAACATAGCTTTTCAACAGAAAGTGAAAAGCTTTCCCAAACGGTGGAGGTGTAACGTAATATTAGATATTACGTCACATGTGTAATTATGTTATAGAATTGTGTTCCTTTGTATTACATAACTATGTTCATATTTCTTGTCTATGTATGTATTGTAACAATGTTAAGCAGTAACGCCCGTCCACTATATGTAATCTTGTCTACGTGCGGAGAGAGGTGCGCATTCTTGTAGAACAAACAGACAAGCGAAATCCTGAATAGTTCGGAGCGCACAGATTTGACAGTTACTAAATAAATAGATTGTTCAAGCGAGTCGAGGGTCCTAAAACTACCCATGTTGACGTGTTAACTTACCCTCCTCCTCACCCGCACCCTTAACCGGAAGTATCCGGCTTCCGGTCCAATGGTATATAAGCGGTGGAACTCGCTGACTCCTTGTCATTTCCCACATATTGATCTCTTGATAAAAATACAAGTTTGGACTCATGAGACGATTGGTGTGAAGTGATCACCCTTTTTGCCTACATTACGTGTCTGATATACATTGCATTACTTTACTTATATTTGTACTTATTACTTATTCTGATGCATGTTCCTGATCTCTTTGTACTTAGATAGTACCATATTGTATACTTATCTTGTTTCTTATTTGAACGATAATTTCCATATTCTCATAATCATGTACGGTCCCATTGACCCTACTGCCCATTCTCTTTTGTGTTAATTGCCTGTAAATACATTTTCCATTAATAATTTCGTTTACTAGTTTTATCGCTAGTTTAATATTCCTTTCCTGGAATCTTCTTTGTTACCTTTACTTCTAGTCTTACGAATTATCTAGGCCCTGACCAGATAGTTCAGTCCTACAGTGGCTTCTAGAAGTGCGCTGGTTCTTAAGCACTTAGACGTTATACGTAACGTCTCTTCACAAACCAGCAGCCCGTAACAATATATATGTATATATATGTATGTATATATTATCCTACCATTACTAAGTATTACAATATATCACACGCCATGACACATAATCGACACACGTATAAGAAGGCAATATCTTTTAGCAATGCCTCCAATCTTGATGACCTGCGCATTCCCATCTGACTCAGATAGCACAACACATCATAGCAAGCTACATCACGCCATCGTCCAACGAACCGAAAAAAGTACCCAATGTCGCCAGGCAGTTCACTAACCTTTCTTTATATCTACCAAGCTACATTATCGTAACTCCAATAATTCACCATCTCATGACACATCAACGAATATACAGTACTTAATATTAAACCCATTGCAATGCAACTAACACACACATATTACTGTAAGATATATCTAACAGCCTACACTAACCATGTTTAACTAAGCTGATTCCCCTTTATACCGGGAGACTGCGTTCACCAGAGGAAACTAAATGAGACACCCCCTTAGACTTGGTAAGGGAAGATTGTATACCCCAGGTTGTAAACCCAGATCTCTGATCATTTAACCAAGAAAACATGGAGACAGTTTATCTGACCCCGCTAAGTCCATTATGTAGTCCCAATCTTTTAACGGCTACAATATATATATATATATATATATATATATATATATATATATGTATATGCACACATAAAAACACATATATATATATACGTGCATGAGAAATCACATAAACTCGTGATTCTAAATATGCGGAAAAACCACCAAGGGAAAAGAAGAACTGATGACCAAGCGCTTTCGTCTATTCAGACATCCTCATGTACCCTGAGGATGTCTGAATAGACAAAAGTGCTTAGTCATCAGTTTTTCTTTTTCCTTGGTGGTTTTTCCGCATATGTATACATAAATACACACATACACACGTTTGACGTTTGATTAACCACAACAGCCACCAACATATGTCCGTAAACAAACACATTATACAGGCTATTCTGACAATAGAAAAAATGTTTTCATCGGAAAAAGAATATGGGAAGTTTTCTTACGGAAGTGAATATATGGAGTGAAATAAATAGTAATAATTTGAAGGACGAAAATAATCATAAAAAAAAAAAAAATTAAGAACTCGTTCACATCTTTGTCTTTGTCCAGCAGACATCAGCATATAGCTCAAAGATGGTTTCCGTCGCGGCTGGGTGACTCCTGGTGTAAGTTAATCACCTATCTTCATGTACATGAATGAAGTCAAGGCTAGGGAAAACTAAAAAATCAATCGATTAAGACCTCACTTTATTCCGAAACCGAGGCTTAACCTTTTGGCATTAACAAGAATGAAATTCATGAACGACGTTACAATAGCGACGGTGTGTGGGTGTTAATAGCTTTAACGCGGTGATACAGCTTTATACTTTATTTTCCTCTAAAGGCTTGTCAATTATATTCACCTGAGGAGCGTGGAATCTGACCTGATAGACCTCCCGATGGATCGTGACCCCCTTGATGCTAGAGTCTCCCCCTTTATCTACATGAAGTTCTTTAGCCAGAACAAAGTATATAAATCACGTCACCATACTGAAGGGGTAAACAGTCGAGTAGATATCGAAAATGGAATATGAGAGCCACGCATTGTTTCGTCGTCATCAAACACAATTTTAATTAACAATTTCAATTTCCACCATCCATCCTTCCATCACCCATCTCAGCCACGACTCTTCCTCTCCCAACCACTCCCTAATCAAACATAACCTCATATATGCCGCGACACAACTTCAATCCATCAATTCTTCTGCCAACCATCATTCCACCTTCAACCTTTTGTAATATGCCTGGCAACAGTCTATCGTGTGAGTATTGCTCTGGATCACTTGCAGCTATGAACCTAATATCACAATTACAAGGGATGTCACAATACAATTTACACATTTTGTTTTTATTCTTTTTTAATACCCTTTTACCATGTCTTTGAAATTGTGTAGTTTATATTTTGCACATAAAGTCATATATCACCAAAAAATTTAAAGTTTCCTTGTGTTTGGTGACTTTCACAATACAATCTACACATTATTCTTATTCTTTTAATACCCTTTTACTATGTATTTGTAAATAAAATAATAGTGATGCAATTATGTATTTTGCACAAAGTCATATATTACCAAAAATTGCCAAATTTCCCTGTGTTTGGTGACTTTCATAATATAATCTATACATTATTTTTATTCTTTTCAACACCCTTTTACTATGTACTTGAAAATAAAAAAAATAGTGATACAATTATGTATTTTGTAGTCATATATTACCAAAAAATGCCAAATTTCCCTGTGTTTGCTGGATTTCATAATACAATCTACACATTATTTTATTCTTTTTAACACTCTTTTACTATGTACTTGAAAAAAAATAGTGATGCAGTTATGTATTTTGTAGTCATATATTACCAAAAAATGCCAAATTTCCTTGTGTTTGGTGACTTTTGAAACACCCTGTATGATATGGAGCGGAAGCGAAAGGAAACTTGAATACAAATTCTACAAGACTTAATTCTCATTTGCTCTATTGTTCCGCTTCAGCATCAAATTTAGAACACTAACCAGCGTTGTGAAATTAGCTATGAATGAATTGAAAAAGGAAATTAATAAGTAAATCAGTAAATAGATAAACGAGTTAACCAATTAATTGAACAAATTGGTGAATCAACGAATCAATGAAAAATACCAAAATAAATAGATGAATTAACTGGTGAATAACTTAATGATGATAATACAAAAAAGTAAATTAAAAACATAAAATAAAACAGAATGACCTAAAGAAAGAAAAAAAAAGGAGTATAAGTAGAATTAGATAGAAAATTAAGACCAAACAATGACTATTATAATTACAAAAAATCTGTCTACTAAAACAGTTAATGAACTAGAATTACACAGCTATTGATATCTGCTTCAATTAGTAGCCCAGATATTTACACGCACTTACAGTCAATAGTCCTAACATTTCCCCTCAGCAGGTAATACAATTTTTAACCCTATCCTAATTAATGCATACCTATTTGACTGCATCATTTACCGTAACTGGCTCATTGTCACTCTTTGGAATGCTCCAACAACCGACAAAAATGAATTGAAAAGAGAAGTGATTTTCCAAAACCACATGCATGCCTGAAGCCAGAGAAAATTACAACCTCATCCACTACCACAACTTAAGTCATAACTATAACCACAACCAAAAGAAATCCATAAAAGAACAACCGAAAGCACAACTACACAAAGACAAACACCATAAAAAGCAAAACCATAACAATAGGTATAATCAAAAGCACAACCACGGTCTCACTCACGACTACAACCGCTACAACCACCACACTATAATCAAAACAGCAATCACTACCACAATCCCCGCAGTCTCTATAGCCGTAGCCACGATCATTACAACCACAACCACACAAAACTACTACACCCACAATCACACATCCACGTAACCACACAACCACACAGCCACACAACCACACAACGATACAACGACACAACGACACAACCACACAAGCAGACAGCCAAACAACCACACAACCAGGCAACCACACAGCCAAACAACCAGACAACCATACAGCCAAACAACCACACAACCAGACAACCATACAACCAGACAACCGCACAGCCGCACAACCACATAACCACACAACCACACAACCACACAACCACACAACCACACAACCACACAACCACACAACCACACAACCACACAACCACACAACCACACAACCACCACTCTTTCTAATTGGCATGACGAAGGGCGGAATGAATTGAGAGCGGGAACAATTTGCCTTTGATGGAGTAATGCATATCTTTCTGTAGTCTTTCTGATCCCTCCGCCCAGCGACGGTAAATTAGGGAAAAGTGGGAGGAGGGAAATAACCGGGAGATGAAAAGAGAGATGAGAGAGGCGTGGGAGATGGGGGAGGCGTGAGAAGATGAAGGAATGGGGTGGGAATGGGAATGGGAATGAATTTCAAAGTGTGACACAGGCTCAAGGAAAGGAAGAGTGAGGAATAGACAGAAATAGTGAGGATAAGAAATTACTGAAGCATTAGATTACATGCAGACAAAAGGAGAGGTTAAAGGTTAGAAAAAGAGTTTGATAAGGATAGTATAACATTGGAATAGAGTCACAGGTATGGAAAGGACAATAGAGAAGTTAGGGATAATATAACAGAAATTAATTCATGAAAATAAAGAAGATAGGGACTGGGAAAGGATAGCAAAGCATTAAGGTTGGGAAGGAAGTTTAGAGGAAATGTAGGGATGACAAAGTAACAGAGGAAATGCACAGAAATGGAAGATATAGGGCAGAGGAAATAAGTATTGTGGAAGTTACATTCATTAGAGAAAATGAACAAGTTGGTAGTTGGGGTAGTAATGACATGGAAAAGACAATAATAGGATGGAAAAAGCAAAGCATTAGCGTGAAAAGAAATACATGGCTACATTGTAGCAAGGACAGAGAAGCCATGCTGGAAGAAATGGTTTGGTGTGATCAACGACAGGTCGACGGGTTAATTCGAATTAGGTTTTTGGTGATTTGGAAAACACAGGGTCATGCCTTAGCTGACTTGAATCACCTGACGTTTGTGAAATTGATGATATATAACGGATCCATTCATAAAGAGATGGAGAAAGGCAAGTGGGATGATCAAGAGAGAAAGGAAACTACGAGATGGTGAAAACAAAGAATGGGGAAGCAAACACTCGGAAGTTCAGACATTCTACAACAAACAAGTTGTTGAAGCAAGCGGCTGAGATGGCTCTCTAGTACTTTAGAAAACCAATCGAGGAAAGTATGAATAAAGAATCTGTTGGCAAAAGAGACAGGAAAAAGGAAAAACATCTTTCATTTAAAGACATGAACGTTATATAGCTTAGATTACATTCGGCTGCAGAGGCAGTGCAATGTAGTTCACTTCGGAGCTTTAATATATTCGTTTAGATAAATACCTAAGCAAGATGCTGTAATACTGGCATTTATTTTATATTATTTGTTTATTTGTTTGTTATTATTTGTCTTATTATTATCTTTTTTATTATTATTTGTGATTATTCATCTGTTCATTTATTATTATTTATTATTTTTCTGTTTGTTTATTATTTAACTTTACCTATTTATTTATTTATTATTATTTATATTATTATTATTATCTTTTTTTTTATCGTTGTTATAATTTTTCGCATCCAACTTAGCTATGAACCAAAAGGTCTTCTGTTGGCACGCTCCTCCATTGTCTAGAACTAAATATGAACAAATAAAACTTTAGTTGTTACGATATAGCTTTCTAATATAAATAATTTGTGAAAGCGTACATACCAATTGCTCAGTATCAAGGATCACAATTCCAAATAGAAAATCAGAGCATATAATAAGCCTTTCAATTAACAGTATATACGAAGTATGAAGAATGTCAAGAAAAACGAGAATTGAAGTAAAACAAGGGAAAGGTAAGAGACACAATTTCTGGTGCACCTAAGTAGGTTGATTTCTTACTCCGCTAAGAAATATAATGAGTAGGAATGGTTAATAAGCATTGTTATAAGACGCCTCCACATTTCGAAGGAGTATAAATTTACTGTTTTATTTTAGTTGAAATGATTTTACCCAGTAACTTCCGTATACAAGGTACAAGGAATTCTTTGTCTCCGGATCATCAAATAACGTAAAAACCGTCAATTACTATTGTTTCATAAAAAGTATCGTTTAGAAAATCTGAAAACCATTAACCATCATTATCCTATTTATGACAATAAGAATTCTTATCACCCGAGTCTACGCTTTTTTTTTTTTTTTTTAATTTTTTTTTATAAGGGTTAGGGATCCCGTGAGGATGAAGGATTAGGGAATGGGGTCATAAATAATGCTATGGAATGAAGTATCCAGACTGAGACACAAGTAGGCCTAAAGTTGCGGCTACGCTGATTCAAGTGGGTATGGAATTACTGCCAAGTTATGGATTCTATGAGACTGGTGATGGACACCTGCACGCGGTGGACCTTTTGGATGGAACTGGGAGAGAATCATCTTCCGTCGCCCGTGTTTTTTCTATTTTCTATTATTTATTTATTCATTTATTTTTATTCAACGAACATCCTCACTTTAACTCTGAGGTGCAATCTGAGGGACAAATATTTCTATTCATTGTTTTAGTTTGCATTTTTGTATCTTTGATTCCTTTTCAGTGTCATAATTTACCCATACCCATTGATGAATATTTATGAGAAGTTTGACTCATTATCTCAAATATGTGATTCACCATGGTCTTGGATTCATGATCGACAGCTATTTCCTTCCCCGGAGGAGAGCTCAGAGCTCATATATGACCGATCTGTGTGTGTGTGTGTGTGTGTGTGTTTTCCTGCGTGCGTACCAGTGTGTGTATGTGTGTGTGTCTCTGTGTGTGTATGTGTGTGCGTGTGTTCTTGTGTTTTTATGTGTGTGTATTTACCTGATGGTATTTACCTAATTGTAGTATGCAGCAAAGGAGCAACGCTCATTAGGTTCCCGTCTTCTATTTTTATTTCTTTATCATACCTAGCCTGAAAA
>NC_134801.1:46947663-46960163 GCF_046742065.1 Oratosquilla oratoria
AGCTGTGAATCCTGCTCTGTTGTCTTAATATGATGACCTTGTCTGCATCACCCTTGTTAAAGACATTGACCCATTTGAACACCTCTATTAGATCACCCTGCATTCTACGTCCGTCCAGAGAATATAAGTGAAGGTGCCTAAACCTGTCCTTTTAAGATAAATTCCTGAGCCCATGTATCATTTCGGTCATCCTCCGTTCTATAGGACGGAGAGACCAAAAGTGTACCGCATAGTCGAGGACTGGTCTAACTCCAGAGTTTGATAGCTGCCTCAGCACTTTTCTTCTACCGTCCCAGCAATGAAACATAATGCGCTGTTAGCTTTATTTCTGGCCCTAATGCACTGTTTCCTGGCTTTAAGGTCATGACTCACTAGCACCCTCAAGTCTTTCTCGCATTCAGTTTTCTCTGAAAAGGTATTACTAAAGCTATATTTTCTTTCTGGGTTGTGTAAACCTACATTGACCTCACTGTACTCTCAGATATTTAAGTTCATTTGCCATTTCACCGACCATGCGAACAATTTGTTAAGATCTTCCTGCAGTATCCCGGCGTCTTCCCCTGACCTAATTTGGCGTCCTATTTTAGTGTCGTCCGCAAACTTACTAACATCACTAATAATCCCATTGTCCAAGTCGTTTATATACATATACATATATATATATATATACATATATATATATATATATATATATATATATATATATATATATAATGAGCAATAAGGGACCCAAAACCGAGCCCTGGGGAACTCCACTAGTAACACTTCCCCAATTGGATTTTACAACATTAATGGCAACGCGCTGTCTTTTGTCTTTGATCCATGCTCTAATCCATTCAAACAATTTTCCTCCTATGCCATAGGCTTTGCCTCTATTTAGTATTCTCTGATGGGGCATCTTATCGATCGCTCTGCTAAAGTGAAGGTAAATAACATCGTAACTGTCATTGTTATCTGACGCCTTGTAGACATTAGTGCAGACAGAAAATTAGGCACACATGACCTACCCTTGGTGAACCCATTTTGTGAAATTATGTCTGTCGATGTGATCTCTGATTCTATTAACTATTATTGATTTTAACACTTTATCTATAAACGACGTCAAACTGAAAGGCCTGTACTGTAGTCTTACACAGACCATTTATCGCCGTTTTTGAAAACCGGAACAACGTTTGACTGCCCCCAATAAATAGGCACGAATCCAATGTCTACCAATTTACTAAATGTTTTCGTTAGCTGGTGGCAGATTTAAAATTTACACTCTTTAAGCACTCTCGAAAATTTTTGTAGATTAAGTCTACCAATCTGCTTGATAACTTCTTCCTTGCTAATGCTGATGTTAGTTAATCTACTTCCCTCATCCTTACTGAAGATTGGGTCGCAGTCAGGAACCAAATCTAATATCTCCTTTGTAAATACCATGAGAAAATATTTACTAAACACCTCGCTTATTTTTTATTCCAAATCTATCACGACATCTTCGTCGGTTTTGATTGGGCCTATTCTTTTCTTATATTCATGTTCTATAGACATAAAAGAAGCCCTTAATTTCGTGGTTACGTTTCGCTATGCGCGTGTTCTTTTCAGTCACCTAGCTATAGTTATATTCTAATAAAAGAAGGACGGCCTCAAAATCACTGTTCTCCAAAATGGCTTGGTAAGGAAACAAGGAAAAGTATTGAAAAAAAAAAAAATCAAATGTTTTAAATCCCCTCCGAATGATCATTAAAGTTACAATGTAAGCAGAGATATTTTGAAAAAGATAACCAGGAAAATATAACGATTAGAAACGAAAATTTATGATAAGCCTAGAAATATTCACACTTACATTAGACACGAAATTAATCAGGAATCATTAACACACGTATATCTGTCAAGGTTTAATTTGAGCATCCACATGATGGTATGCACGGTATCTTGAATAGGTTTTTTAGTTTCATCTTCAAAACGAAAGACCTCAACATAAAATGTTACCTAACTTGTGTATTGCTGACTGCTAATCTAGATATTCTTGGAAGATGAAAGATCTCTCACAACCGAAGATTGGAAAGAAAATGGAAATTAGCAAAAATTACTCCTATATTTATGAGGATACTGAGCAAAAATCATAGAACTATAGCATATACGCTTGACCTCAATCATAGCAAAATTATAGAAACATTTATAAGAGATACCATAGATCATCACTTTGAAAATCCGTCCGATATATAACAGCCAACACAGTTTTAGACGTCAACGCTTATGGGCATCCATTTTATTGACTTCAAACTACGCCAAAAGAAGTCGTGTAGAAACAAGCTTTTGACTGTCCTACACAATAAACTACTAACTTGCTTCGAATGTTATAAGAGGTAAGCTACTAGGCTGGATTAGAAATTATATGAACCACTGTAAACAGTTGTAAATTATAAAACTTTAGCTCAAAATATGTATATTACGAGTGGAGTTCCTCAAGGTTCTGTTCTAGTGTCACTTCTGTTTAGTATATTTTAATGACAAAGACTGTGGACTAAAATTTACTGTCACCAAATTTACTGATAATACTAAACTGTGAGCAATTGCTGACCGCCACTAGAATCAACTGGATATTTAAAAATGTCAGAAAGTATACATGCAGCAAGAGTGTAGCTACTGAAACAACCCGAACAAGAATAATGATATGTACTCTGTTGACATCAATACGACTAAATATGGCCGGAAATTATTTGAATTTTTTTTTAGCCAAGAATGTCAGAAAATATACATGCAGCAAGAGTGTAGCTATTGAAACTACCCAAACAAGAATAATGATATGTACTCTGTTAACATCAATACGACTAAATATGGCCAGAAATTATTTGATTTTTTTTTTAGCCAAGATTAAAGTTAAAAAGATTTGGGTATAGCTATCGCTAACAGTCATAAAACATATGAATACTCGTAATATATTTCTGTTTCAAAGAAAGCAATTAGGTGCTGGTGTTGGTAGTGTTATCTTCTGACTACAGAAGTCTAGCCATCATCAACATATGGATCCCTGCTCCAGTTACTACAGTAAATATCAACACACTGACAGATTGGAAGGGGTACAGCGGGAAACCACAAAACTCATGTTAAATATAAGAAAAATATATGGAAACAAATCATATATTCTAGAACTATTCAAAGAGTGAGAAAGAAAAAGAGAATCATGAAGGTCTTAATGCAAGCCCTTGAAATTTTAAAAGGAATTGATAATATAGAAACTGACGATATTTTTATACTAAACACTTGCTGGACAAGACATAATGATTTCACTTGAATGAGACATAAGTAAAAAAAAAAAAAAAAAAAAAAAAAAATCTATCGTCAACAAAGGATGTCTTTTTTTCGCATTCGGCAGTGTTAGGGATAGAAACACTTGAGGACATGCATTACTATTATAATTTGATTGTGTACAAAATTACACTCATACACGCATATAATTTTATGTAAACGTATGTTATCTGCACAGATTTTGCATGCACGTGTTTCAAGGTATAAAGAAATGTATACGTTTTACAATTATCCTGAATTATATAACTGACCCAATGAGGATGATTTCTTTTGAAATTAAGTAAAATAGTTTGATGTTAGGAAAAAATATTCCATACATTTGTAGGCCAAGCTGACATGATTGGAGATACATTTCTAGTACTCACTTGGATAGTTTCCATCAGCTTCTATGTCTGCCATACCGTTGTACAATTGCCTTTGCTTCTAAAGTTGCACAGTGACTGACGTCTTTGGCATTTCTCAGCATCGTACATTTACGATATAAACGAATCTTCGAGGTCGTAAATGACTCATTTACATCGTAAATCTATAACCTAAAGATCCACGCCTCACGTAGCTTCCAAGAAGACATCAGTCGCTGTAGTACTTATAAGTGGAAGACGGCTCAGTACTTTCGGATGTCTTGTTACGAGACACACCGCCATATCTTACCTGAAATAGGAAACAAAGAAATACATTATTCATTTATACTTTGGGGAGTGAAAGGGTTTATTTTCATCTGAATAAGATAATGCGAGTTATTTTTGTTATCTATATTATTATAATTTCTACTTGTGTATTTATACTATTTATTTATTTATTTATTTATTTTTTTTTTTTTTTTGAATTTGACCTAGTTATGGACCAAAAGGTCTCCTGTCGGCATGCTCCCCCTTTGTAATCCTTTGTAGATAACGATAAAACAGTTAACGAGTTAGTCCCTCCGCGCTAAATCAATTGTGTATATTCTATAATTAGCTTGATATTAAAGTAACATAAGGTGTACATTGAATACCTAAAAGGAACTTAACATAATAATCTACAATTTCTTTGGCCAAATATTTTTCTATCCTATAACGACTAACTTATCGATAACTAGGAACCTAGAACTGTACATGATTCTACCTTTTTCTAACATAATTATTTCTGGATACAGTTAGGTTAGGTTAGGTTAGGTTAGGTTAGGTTAGGTTAGGTTAGGTTAGGTTAGGTTAGGTTAGGTTCTATCCAGGTTAGAAATAACTTCAATACAACAAAAAGACGAAAGAGCATGATTTAGGTGACTCACTCATTTCCCAAGAAATGTACTTCAAAAACATATAGAATTCTTTACTTATAAGTCATTTTTTTCATCAGTTCTGTTGGGTTGTCTGTGCCCCACATATACTAGAAAAATGTCTCTGTAGGTTTTGAAGTGATATAAAGTTTACCACTGTGACGAACATATTGAAATATTGATAGGATAGGGCTATTTTTAGATCATCCTGGATTTGTCGGTTTATCAAAAGCATCTGTGATATCTGTAAGCCTATGCTTACACAGCATTTGATGCAGAATAATATCAATCGCGTTATTTAACTAATTATGCCACGCAGCGTTGATATTCGATCATTCTGATTTCCGTCTGGTTTTCGACATAAAGACGTGCGAAACCATCAAAGTTGGACTTGTTTCAAGTCATCAAAGATGTCCGTGTACGAAGCGATCAAAGTCGCCGTTTTGTTCCCGAAGCAGACTCTCACCATCAAAGACGAAGAGATCCGGGGGAGTGGCTCATGTATAAATTGCAAATCTTCAAAAACAAACAACATAAAGACTCAGTGATACGGATCCAAGATCAGAGGCTGATGCGGCGCCTCGGCCGACGCGTTCCTCATCTCGCGGCAGTCGTCTTCCCGCAAGCCGTATTCAGTTCTCTTCATACGAAGCTCAAGGATCGAACATTATCTGTTATAGACAGCTATAGGTGGAGCTTAACGCCCTCCATACCGGGTGGTACTTTATGTTCTGCTTTGCCTGCCGCCAGGCTATTTTAATTTAAAAGTAAAAAATCTTCATGGAGCATCTTTGGAAGTAGGGTGTTATGGGATCATAATGGAAATAAGCTTACATGCTTTTTTGTGTTATCCTCGGCAATTGTAATTGTGATTTCGAACTGTTTTTCTTCGTTATCTGTATTTCATATATATGATTTATTGCCAAATAAACTTATTATTAATTATTGTTATTATTATTGATGGTTGTTGTTGTTGTTGTTGTTGTTGTTGTTGTTGTTGTTGTTGTTGTTGTTGTTGTTGTTGTTGTTGTTGTTGTTGTTGTTGTTGTTGTTGTTGTTGTTGTTGTCATTATTATTACTTAGACTTCATTTCACTTCTTTCATACCAGGCTGTCCTTTTCTTTTTAGTTTATCTGTTGTCACGCTAGTTCATCTAGTCTTCTAGTGCCCCATCAATAGCACAAGGGGCCCCTATCTTTTCTCGATTAACGCATGGTAGGCAATATTCCATTTCTTTGATTCATGCCAGAGTATTTCATTCAAATCCGTCGCAACTCCTTGGAAGTGAAGGGTCAGTTTAAAACAAAATCTTACATTTAGTGGACTACACACTAACCGTGCTCGATCTTTCTATTATGTCGTCAATAGATGAAGGGTTTCAATAGATTATAATCCTTATGTTTGTCTGAACAGAAAAATAATATATAAACCGTTCACGTTTGTTAATCGTTTAATTAACTTCTCAATGATTGAACGTCTCATTAGGGGCATTTAAGGATTTTGTTTTGGCTGATATTAGACGATTACATTTACCATAAAAAACTCTAATTAAACAGGATTTCAATATTCTCAAAAATATTCACAAAGTGTCTAAGCAAAAAAACAAACATATATGAATGGAAAGAAAAAAAAAGTGACAAGAACTTCATAACTGAATTACATCCTGAAACCACAAAATCGGCCCACATATCAATTAAAAATTCTTCATTGTTGGTTTGGCTACTTCCAGTCAAAATAATTTAATGTTTTGCAGGACTTAACATGAACACTTCTTACACAAACAATGTTTACACGGACACTTCATAGGTTTGACAAATTTAGGTCAATGGAATAGAAAACCTTTCTATTTGCAATTATTTCTATCCACGCACAAACACACACACGTGGGTGTGTGTGTATTCACATGCAGATAGACACACACATACATATACACATGCACATACTCAAACATACGCACACATGCACATACACATGCAGAAGTATACAAACATGCATTTACACATACACACTAATACATATACATATATATACACGTTCACATTCTCGTATTCGTAACCGTACATCACATACACATCACATACGTATACTCATTCACACACATCCACTTATAAATGCATATATAAATGCAAATACTCATGCACACACACACACACACACACACACACACACACACACACACACACACACACACACACACACACACACACACACACACACACACACACACACACGGACGCACGCACTCACACACACACACACACACACACACACACACACACACACACACACACACACACACACACACACACACACACACACACACACACACACACACACACATACAGTTTTTTAAGCTTTTACTCGGGAGTGAATGACGTTCTATGAGAGAAAGAGGACTTGGTGGATTGGGCGTATCTAGATATAGAGAAGGCCTTGGACAAACGCCCTTACAACTGATTTCTATGGAAATGGGAACATGTTGGAGAGCAAAGAGGTGAACTTTTTTAATCAATGAAAGGTTTCTTAAAAACCAAGTACACGAAGACAGTAGCAAATACAAAATGTAAGGAAGAGAGGCAGTGACTAGCAGAGTCCCACAAGGGTTAGTACTAGTTCCCATAATGTTCCTTACCTACATCAGTGATATACTCGTACCGGAAACTACAAGCTCTGCTTATATGTCTGAAGAGGACGCAAAGATCACGAAAGAAGTAAAATATTAGTATGACTATTGCTTGCTGGTTTTTTTTTAGATACCATGTATGCCTAAAGCCAAGAGAGAAGGAAATGATTTTCAATACGAAAAATGCAAATCCTTGGGAATGGGCACATGTCCCAAAAAGACTATCGTTGAATTACTTAAAAGGAAGTGAGACAATTACAAAAGTGAAACAATAATATCTGGGAATGCTGATACGAGATAATCATCCACCTAACAAACATAACAGTAAATATGGATTATGACGTGATAAAGTAAATCATAGATAACCTAGTCTGTCCAAGCTTGATATATGCTGCTGTAGAATGGCCCCTAACCATAAAAGAAAGATTTTTTAAACATACCTTAAGCACTAGCAGTAACATTTCTCAGCCTTACAATCGTACAAGAAGAGGCTAGAAGCACTATACTAACCATACTTAAAGGAAAGAAGGAACTACATTGAGGTATTCAGATTACTGAAGGAGGTGGACAAAGGTGACATAAAAGATATCTTGATTTAGGATAGCAAGATATCATGGAATCGTAGAAAAAACATCTAAAAGAAGTAATAACAATTCAATATTTCATATCCACGCATGAATTTTTTGAGCAGCCTAGAGAATAATAACCACAAGATGAGATCATACATAGATTTAGAACTAGTTATGATAACATAGGATCTGAGAGAACTCACGAACATAGATCCCTTCCTTTACAGTACAACTACAGTTAGATAAACGCAGCGCGCGCGCGCACACACACACACACACACACACACACACACACACACACACACACACACACACACACACACACACACACACACACACACACAAAAAGCACGCACACACACACACACACACACACACACACACACACACACACACACACACACACACACACACACACACACACACACACACACACACACACACACACATTCCCTAGATTAATTTCCTCCTTATGATAACCATCATAATCAGCAAAGCCGCCGCTTCTGGCCCCACTGTCATCCTCAGGAGTGACAACCTTGACAACAAGATCCTCTACTGCCATCGCGGGTGACAACAATTTCGACACTTCGACTGCCTCGGTTATTCCTTGCTTGATATGCCGCTTAAGAATCGCTGCCAACGTCATTACCAACACTGGGGAATTACTCAACCCTTTCGACATATACAAAGTACTCCATAAACGACTTTGCTCAGTTTAATAAAATCATCTAGATGTAGCTTATCAAGAACCTAAAGCTGAAGTCTCGTTAACAGAAGTGTTAGAAAATAATGATGTGTAAATAAATTGAAACAAACAAAGCAAAATCCCCGGCCAGCACAGAGGACAGAAGCAACAGATGCAGCCATGACATGAACAACCCCAACAAGAGCATCCACAACAATAACAACAACGCAAGCGAGATGGCGAATGATAGGAGAAGCTGGGGAGGCCTGAGGATTAGCTGGTGGCGATACAGGACACAATATGCGGTTGCAACTAAACCGATTATGCAGATACAAACAAACCGTGCAATACACACCCGCGGACCATCAACAAAAAGGGTGACGGTGAGAGGAGGAGGAGGTAAACGGAGCTTGAGAAGGAGAGTAAAGGAGAGCGCGGGGAGAGGACAGAGAGGTATAGGACAACGAGATAAGAACATAAGAATGAAGGAGACTGCAAGAGACCATAGGGCCTACACTAGATACAAGTTTCACACAAATGAAAAGGATAAACAGATGTGGTGAAGTGATGAGGAGCTTACACCAGGGGACACTTAGTCGTGGCCGAAGACGTCACCTTCGCCCGATATACCCCCGACAACCGGGAGAAGTGGGATTCGAATTTGAATGCTGGGATCTTCGTTTTCGTGAGACGAGAAGGAAGCCGAATATGCCAGTCGCGCTTCATACCGTAAACTCACTTGGAGAAAGTGAAAGGAGAGGGAGTGAGGAAGGAAGGTGGGGGTGAGGTCTGACCTTGCAGGGGTCTTCAAGCTAAAGAATATCTTTCAAACACATAAAATTGCCTGAACTTAGCCAGAGAAAACAGTCTAAAGAACTTCACCGTGCTGACGGGGGTAGGGGGTGGGGAACGCAGTACAACACCTGCATATCTTCTCCAAACTCCTTCATTACTCTAACGGTACTTCTTCAAACCCTTCCATACCGGATGGGACTTTCCCTTTCATTCAGACTTCCGCCAGGATATTCCGTCCATCCCCTTAATTCTTCTCAATGGCAAAGAGGGTTATCTTACCTCTACCATAATCGTCCGTACCTGGTTGTGCTACTACTTTCATTCCTTTTGCCGCCAGGCTATTTCATTCACAATCATGGCACTCTCGTTATCGTAGAGGTTAACCTCCATCTCCTCCTTCCCCCTCTCCCAACTCTCGCTCCATTACCCCTTGAAGGCTCGATTCATCTCCATTAAAACAGCGTCTTTACGAAAGACTTAAGGAATGGATAATAGTCACGTATGACGACTTAATCAATGGGTAGTCAATTGACACGAGGTAATTGCTGGTTGGTGAAGAGTAAATGATGCAGCGGTGGGCGGCGAGAAAGGGGATGAAGACGAGGTAGGAGGGAATGGCTAGGAGGTGATGACTCGTGGAAATGATAAATGGCTGATGATGATAAGAAGAAATGAATGTCGAAGTGGAGAAGGCGAAGAATGAATTGATGCAAAGAGGCAGTGGGAGATTATATACTGTATAGGTAGAAGCAGGTAATAGTGGCAAAGAAGTGGTGTTTAGAATAGGAAAGTGGACTCTTGCTGAGAAACGTAGGATTATGGGCGTCTTTCTTACGACAGCAACCTTTGCCCTATATACTGGGATAAACGATACACTTGGTAGCCTCCAGTGGCTAGGGAAAGATCTTCCTGGGACTTTGGATGTGCACATTTGAGTAAAAAATGTACATACATACACCGATTCATACATACATGTACATACATACATCCATTCATACATCCATCCATCCATCCACCCACACATCCATCCACTCATCTTTCCATTCATTCATCTATCTATCCATCCATTTATCCCATGCATATATACATATATACACATACATACTGTATATATACATATGTGTATACGTCCATGCACACATGCATGTACATATGCATATATATATATATATATATATATATATATATACATATATATATATATATATATATATATACAGTATATATGGTTGTGTGTGTGTGTGTGTGTGTGTGTGTGTGTGTGTGTGTGTGTGTGTGTGTGTGTGTGTGTGTGTGTGTGTGTGTGTGTGTGTGTGTGTGTGTGTGCGCGCGCGTGTGTATGTGTCTGTAAATACGCGCATCGATATGCGTACAAACATACATACATACATACATACATACATACATACATACATACATACATACATACATACATACATACATACATACATACATACATGCAAACATACATACATACATACATACATACATACATACATACATACATACATACATACATACACACATACACACACACACACACACACACACACACACACACACACACACACACACACACACACACACACACACACACACACACACACATGCATACATATGCATCTATAAACTGTGAAGAACAATGTACACTGGATAACTATGAGAAGCAATGAATGCATTATGATAATCAGGTATTAACAAAAGCCTTGGGAAACAAAAAAAATGCGACTCCAAAGCGATGCGATTGCAATTTAGGATCGCAAAGTACTTAATGAATGCGCTGCATCTCGAAAATAACATCGACAGGGGAAGTACAGGAATCATATATACGTTCCAGGCTTTGATATGATGATAACAGATAGAGCACTTACCAGTATCTGTGAGAATATTAAACAATCAGAAACCTTAAATGGCATTTATGAATTCTACCAAATAAACTGGAAAACCATGCTATTCTTTTTCTGTCTAAAATACTTTGAATCACTGATTCACTTTTTATAAAACTCAGTTGTTGTGAAATTGGTTACTTTGTATACGTCTTATGCGTGTGACCATTTTTTTTATTATTTATACATTCCTTCGCAATCAAATGGACTAATTCTCCCTAGATGTACATCTAACAAAGTCCCTTTGAGGCCCTCACAGGTGATTCCGACAACCTGGTCGGGTCTGTGAATACTTAAGTTTGAGGAAAACCAAGTACAATACTTCGTTGGATGCTTTAATCGCTTTGTACGACTTATCTTATCAAGTAGTCTAGTATCCAGCCCTGCAAGGAGATCATTGCGTGGGTAGTAATCTCTTAATCAGAGATTATTACATCTATACCTCTGCTCCATATCATCAAATGCCAGTGAATTTCCTCAGGACAATAAAATCGATTAGCGATGGTCAGATATACTCACTAGAACAACCTGTACCGTCTGCACGTTGATAAAGATAAGTTTTACGATGGCGCAGGAGAGGAGAAGTAGTCTTTGCTGAATAACAATGTCTGGCGATAAAAGAGGGACATTCACCGTCGTTTACAGGTTAATCGATATAAGTTTTAACCCTCAACAGATGAGTAGGCTATGGTAAGAGAGTATTCTCTTTTACCAAATGAAAGTCCCTGGAAATTGAAAATACGTAATTCATCATAGATTGATAGAGATGAATAACTTTAAACGAGCGGGTGAGGGAGGAATTTCTTAGGAAAATATACGTATACATACATATATGTATATATGCGATATATATATATATATATATATATATATATATATATATATATATATGCAAATACATGTATACATATACACACACACACACACATACACACACACACACACGACTCGGTGGCGCAGTTGGTAGAACGATGAACTACTAGCATGGTGGTGCGCGTAGTGCTTGGTTCGAATCCTGCCCAGGGCCGAAATTAATTTCGGTACAGCTGCGCTTCGGGTCGTTACTCTGACTCTCGTGGGCGGGGAGTTGGGTGTGTGTGTGTGTGTGAAAGGTCATAGCATTACCCATAGATCGGACCTACGAGCTCTGAGCTCTCTTCCAGGAGGGAAATAGCTGTCGATCACGAGTCGAACACGTGATCCAAAGACCAAGTGAATACACACAGACACACACACATACACACACACACACACACACACACACACACACACACACACTCACACTCACACACACACACACACACACACACAGACACACACACACACACACACACGAACACACACACACACACACACACATACATACACACACACACACACACACACACAC
>NC_134801.1:46967663-46977663 GCF_046742065.1 Oratosquilla oratoria
TATATATATATATATATATATGTGTGTGTGTGTGTGTGTGTGTGAATATATATATATATATATATATATATATATATATATATATATATATATATAAAAATATATATATGATAATTTTTTATGACAGTCGCATGCAGGATACGAAAACACTGCTTACAGTCACCCGTAAGATTCCTTCACAATGCCTTTGCATATATATATATATATATATATATATATATATATGTATATATATATATATATATATATATATATATATATATATATATATATATATATATATATAATGTTAAACACCGCAGTGAAGGGAAATTAAAGTTCTCTTGTAATCTTTGAAGATGTGAATACACCACGAAAGCGCTCGGAGTCAAAATTTTAATTTCCCTTAACTGGGGTGTTTAGCATAATTTGTGTATTCACGTGTGCTTTGTGAAAATTGTGCATATATATATATATATATATATATATATATATATATGTATATATATATATACATATAAATATATATACATATATATATGCATATATATACATATATATGATATATACATACGTACATACATACATATATACATATATATATATAATGTGTATATACATATATATATATATATATATATACACATTATATATATATATATATTATATATATATATATGTGTGTGTGTGTGTGTGTGTGTGTGTGTGTGTGTGTGTGTGTGTGTGTGTGTGTGTGTGTGTGTGTGTGTATAATATATATACCCCCTCTCTCCCTTCACCTCCACCTCCTCTCTCACCCTCGGTGACCACACTCGCCTAACCCTCCCCAACCCCCCAACCACCTTACCCCTTGACCTCTGAGATCCCTTTTGTCTGACCTCTTTTGTCTGACCTGATCTTAGGTCTATATTTACATCGGTCAACCCTGACTTGTCACTTTCTTTCTCTCATCCCTTTAAGTGTAAGTCTTCTTATTTATTTGCACACAATTGTCATCTTTACTATATGTAATTTTTGTCATAACTGTAACTGTGTAATTTCTTTTATTTCAGTTTACTCTTGAAAATGTCTTCTTCAAGACAAACGTTGAACTCAAATAAAAAAAAAGGAGGAATATAGACTTAGTTTCAATTCACCCGTTTAATGGAAAATCTCTAATCAGGAAAATCGAGAATACAAAGAAAAAACGGAATAACTACAAAAATGCTGTCGTTTTTATCTCCACGTGTACTCCTGAGAATCTGCTCCCCTCCTTTACTAATATATATATATATATATATATATATATATATATATATATATATATATATATATATATATATATATATAACAACTCAGGCCATGGTAACGCTTTTCTATTACTCAATTTACGGTTTGGGAGCATTAAAGGTTAGGTTAGGTTAGGTAAAACATACATACATATACCCAAGGCTTTTTCCCCTTTAAATGGGAGGTAGCCAAAAGATAATGGCATAGAAACCAATCCCACCCATTCCATCCCATACCTATTCCACTACCCTATACCCTCTTCCCTCCCTCTTCCCTTACCACCTCCTGGATGACGGGTCATCCCTGCAGTTTGTCCACTAACCTTGTCAGATGCAGTGTCGCAAGACACAGAACATCCACAGCAAAGCCGCTTCATTTATTAGGCGATCCCCCTCTCCATCCCCTCATGCAGAAAAGGAGAAGACGGGAAGAAGTCCTTTCAGGCTGCGTCAACTTATTTCTCATACATACTCCCTCATCCCCCATTCCCCACCCACTCCCCCTCATGCATCACAGCATCATCCATACACAACCCTTCTCCATTCACCCCTATCTTCTGTCCTCTCCCGTCTTTCCTCAACAGACATTCCCCTTTGTCCCAATGCCCCTTTTACCTCATCCATTCATCTCATACTAGGTCGACCCCTCATGTCCACTCCTTCCACTTCTGCCTTCCACACCTCTTTTACTAATCTTTCTTCACTCATTCTTTCCATGTGACAAAACCATCCCAATACTCTTTCATCAATCCTATCTCCCAACTCCCTTTCCAACCGTGTTACCATGACCGGAGCGACGGCGTGAGCCCAGGGCAAAGGTAGAGCACCCTGGACCCCAACTGAGCAGCGCGTGCGCATGGGTGGGGAGGTGGATATGTCGGGGCTGTCATTCTACAATTGATCATATACATACGCGCACACGCACGCACACACACACACACGCACACACACACACACACACACACACACACACACACACACACACACACACACACACACACACATATATATATATATATATATACATATAGACATATATATATACACATATATATATTATATATGTATATATATTATATATATATATAATATATTATATATACATATATATAAACATATATATATATATATATATATATATATATATATAATACAAATACCAGGCTCTTTCATTCAGCTTAATCCTTTCACTTCTGAACAAAATTCAGTGCGTTTGCTCTAGTTGCCGCCAGGCCATTCATTTGGGTTCGTGTGTGCGAGGGGAAGGTAAAAATCTGCACTGTGAAGAGAATCAACTCGTCCCTATGACCTCTTTCACTGCTCTTACCGACTCGTACGTTTCTTCTGACCGCTGCCAAGCGATCTGATTTTACCATATGGGTTTGTTAATACTGGCAGGACTATGAGCCAAAGTAAAAGCATCCCAGTAAGACAGAGAACTGAACCCTAGATGCCCTTACCGAACGAGTCCTTCGCTTGTTGATTACCAGGTTGGGGTTGGGGAAAGGAAATCCAACAACTTATTAGATCTGTCTGGATAACCGGTAGGTGATCTTTTCCAAGGATGAGGTGGGGGTCGGACTCCTGAGCCTGCCCGTTATTATCAAATCCACTTTGGCGTCCACACAGACTCTAATGTCTATTCCGGCCACTGCCACGCAATTCCAACCAGCAATTCCATTAAGGTTTAGTATTTTATTTCTATTGTTTAGAATTGCACACCTACGCGACATAACATTAGAAAATTAAATATTATTCTAGTAAATTATATACATCAATGTAATAAATATTTTCTTGGCGGCAATATATAACAGAAAACTTTGCTAAGAACTATGCGCAAACGAACGAAGTCGCGTCGACTCATCTAGACGTCATCTTTATTTTGATAGATTCGGAGGTGAAAGACGACGACGACAACCCTGATAACCTCTAGAGTTACAGGTACTGCATTACTAAACGCAGGTTAGGTTAGATGGGTAGTTTAGGTTAGGTAAGGTAGGTAAGTTAGTATAGGTTAGAATAGACAAATTTATCATATTTTAATTTGTCCGACCTCCGCATCTACCAAAACAAAGATGACGTCTCAAGGAGTCGAAGCGGCTAAGTTTGTTTGTGCATAGCTTTTAGCAACTTTTTTATGGTATTGACTTCCGCCAATAATAACGTATATTACATTGATGTATTATAATTTACAAATTTTTTTTATTGCTATATCGCGTAGGTGTGCACTTCTAAAAAATTATATTTTCTTCTTAAACTACGGAAATATGTGGGTCAGGTTGGAGATTTAGGCTTTGTTTGGTAAATTATGCCGTTAGTTGGAGTACCTGAACCTAGCCTAGCCTAACCTGTTGTGTCTCCCTTCCTAGTCTGACCTCCTACCGGGCATCCAGCCTAGCCTAATCTCTCTGACTAGCTTATATGCTATACCCGAGCTAGAATACTAGAGTAGAACTAGCTTATTTGATACATCATTATCCTAAATGAATGAAAATTCCCAGTGAGATGAATTTCTTGCAACATTTCTACAACCTAGCATAGTCCAAAGAAACAAACACGAGAAAAAACATGACTTACCTTACAATGTAGTAGATACATTTGTTCAGCAGTATACAGAGTAATACAGTTTCTTTTTCTTTTGGGTTAAAACACTTCCAAAATAGATATTACAGTCACATGAAAGCCACTAAATATTTTCTGGAAAAACACCGTGGTCCTTCTAAATACACTTGAAGCACTATTTTTCTTCGACACAAACATAAATAAATAAATGAGAACACCTACACTTTGCACAAACCAATTCAAAACTAACATGGCGTCCTTTCGATTTCGTTTTCGTTCTGAAGAAAGCCCTGCGATTGGCCGAAATCGGAAAGCAACTCAAAACAATTAGGTGATTGGCTGAAGCGGTAATGTTTCATGAAGTCTCCGCAAGATGTCACGTCTGAAAACCCGCGAAAGTAGCAGAGAAGGTGTTGACAAGGCGATAATGGCCAAATTGGCAAACCCAAACGTATTTTCTTTAATTGTTCAAAGAAATTATGATGTACGAATGTTTGTATTTTTATGTATGTATGTTGTATGATGGCATTGATACATGTGTGTATGTATGTAGATGTGCGTGTATGTGTGTGTGTGTGTGTGTGTGTGTGTGTGTGTGTGTGTGTGTGTGTGTGTGTGTGTGTGTGTGTGTGTGTGTGTGTGTGTGTGTGATAGTTGTCTATAAATACCCTTCAAAACGATGATGAATTTCATAGATTTTGTTTTGGCTCAAGATAAGTGATTTCATGAGGATTTCGATCAACCAGAACCCATTTCAGGCCAGAGTTGACCCCATTAGCTGAAGAAAATCGTCTGTCGCTAGCAAGCGATCACTACATTGATGATGTTATTTCTTTTATTTTATACTTAATTTATGTATATATATATATATATATATATATATATACATATATATATATATATATATATATGTATATATGCATGTGTACGTTTGTGTTTCTTTTGGAAAGAAACGAAAAGGCCTTTACTTCGGGTTTAGTATCTGTAGTGCCTCCCCCACCCCACCCTCCCCCGTCTTCTAAATCTTCTGAGGAAAATCGAACTTCGATAAGAAACTCGGGACAAAAGTTTGTTGTTTCGTCCTTTTAATGAGACAGCGCCTCAGCCTGCGAGAATTAGGCTCTATAATCGTATCCATATATACATAACATTCTCCTAATGAATATTTGATACCCACTGGAGCAGGAAACCCCAAGTGCATCAAATATTAGCAGAATGCCAATATGGAAATAATAAGATGATTAGATTAATCAGCCATAAAATGCATCAAGGCTATTTCTCAGCAACGAAGAGATAAAATGAGGCTGGGTAAATATGGTTGTAGGATAAAAGAGGAAGCGAAAAATTTCCAAAAGTAGAATATACCAAGGGAACTGAAACTAATGTTGATATAACAGTGGTTAAAAAAAAAAAAAAAAAAAAAACAGCAACTCAGCAACCTGAAAGTGGTGGACGAAAGATCCTACACAAACTGTCGAGGGGGAGAGTATTTAAGTAAATAGCAGCGTCTGGTAACCCTTTGACAATTAAACCCGACGGTGACAACAATTAGAAGAAAATAGTGCTTTGGCATCAAGAGTAGACCGGCCGAACGGGGACCCAAATATTGTGTGGCACCAGTCAACTGAATAGCCCTACAGTGGTCAGAATATAATGATTTGGAAACCAACAATCCACAACAGCCTAGCAGACAAGAAAATATAACATTGTATGACCCAGATCTCTGGGAAAGTGTATGTGTGTATGTATGTATGTATGTATGTATGTATGTATGTATGTATGTATGTATGTATGTATGTATGTATGTATGTATGTATGTATGTATGTATGTATGTATGTATGTATGTATGTATGCATGCACGCATGCACGCACGCACGCATGCACGCACGCACATACGCATGTATGTATGTATATGTATGTATGTATGTATGTATGTATGTATGTATGTATGTATGTATGTATGTAAGTATGTATGTATGTATGTATGTATGTATGTATGTATGTATGTATGTATGTATGTATGTATGTATGTATGTATGTATGTATGTATGCATGCATGGATATATGTATGCATGTATGTATGAATGAACAGTATGTATGTGCGTACATTATGTATGTAGTTATGTATGTATGTATGCATGGACACATGTATGCATGTATGTATGAATGAACAGTATGTATGTGGGTACATTATGTATGTAGTTATGTAGTGTATGTATATATATATATATATGTATATATATATATATATATATATATATATATGTATATGTATATGTATATATATGTATATATATATATATATATATACATATATATATATATATATATAGATAGATGGATAGATAGATAGATAGATAGATAGATATAGATATACATATATATTCATATTTGGATTTTCATTTCTTATACTTAATATTTTATCTATTCACATCAATTCTCGACTTCAGTACGGAAGAGTTATGAAGAACACACATAAATCAAGAACGGAAATAGGCGTGGAGAGATAGCTGACCTTAACCTAACATACACCCCGCGAGTGTCATATTAGATAGTTACTCTGTCTAACACTAAATTTTTTTCCTTAAATTAAATATCAATAATGGGTGTCTATTTCGCATATATTTATTCTCTGTATACTCTCTGGTGTCTAAGACCAGACGGTTTTATTCAGCTAAGAAAAAAAAAACATTCACTTCCCAAAAGGGGTCAGTGTATATAATCAGTGTTTAGAGAAAGTTTGGCCCTCGCCTTCTTCAGAGCCAAGTTCGATTATTCTTTCTCTGATTGGACGAAGTGTATCAAAGACATATTCGCCGAGATTTACGGACTTATGGAGAGTCGTTTTGGTTGGTATTTTGATAAGTTGTTTTCTGTTTACTCGTAGAATATATAAAATCTGTTGTTATATCTTGCTTTCATATTCACAAATGGAAAATACACTAATTAGCATAAGATTTAAATGTTTGTTGTCAATATAAATGAATAAATCAATAAGGAAACAAAATTATAACAGATAAGTAAATAGAAAAAACTAGCAAACAAACAAACATACATACAAACAATCAAACAAATAAAAAACAATTAAACAAATAAAAAGATGAAGATTTGAATGAATAAATAAATAGATAGATAATTACATAAATAAAACATGAAAATCAATGAATACATAAATAAAAATTCAAATAAACAAATAAATAAATAAATAAATAAATAAATAAGTGAAAAAGACAAAAATCCATATCACCCTTTTATTATAAAGTATCCATCCAATCGGTATGATATGCTAATTCTTCGTGGGTCGATTTCCCTCCCTCTTGGAGGGCGCGCGCAGCACACCATCACCAACGTAGGTTCAACTGACCCCAGTCCCGGCGCGCTCCAGGATGTGTTGGCGACATCAGGTCACATCCCCGGAACTGTGGCAAATTCGTCGTATGTTGCAAGCATCTTGATACGAGAGCGTCCTGATCGAGCGTGAAGAGGGAAACCAGGAGTATCATAACGTTAAAAAGTGGAAGGCCTCAAGTTAGAGATTCGGTCACGACGACTAAATACATATATGTATATATGTAAATATAAATATGTATGCATATCCGTGTATATATATATATATATATATATATATATATATATATATGTATGTATGTGTGTACATATATGTATATATGTCTATACGTATATATGTGATTCACCATGGCTCAACATGGTCTTGGATCACGTGTTAGACTCGTGATCGACAGCTATTTCCCTCACGGAGGAGAGCTCAGAACTCATATATGACCAATTTATGGGTAATGCTATGACCTTACACGCACACATACACACCCAACTCCTCGCCCACGAGAATTGGAGTAATGACTCGCAGCGCAGCGATACTGAAATTTCAGCCCAGAGCGGGATTCGAACCCGGACTGCCGTAGTGGCAGCCACGAGCGCAACCATATATACATATATATATATATATATATATATATATATATATATACATATATATATACATATATACATATATGCCTATATATACATATATATATACATATATACATATATATATATATATATATATATGAGTATATATATATATATATATATGTGTGTGTGTGTGTGTGTGTGTGTGTGTGTGTGTCTGTGTGTGTATATATATATAATGCATATATGTATACATGTAAATATGCATATAACATATGCGAACATATGCACACACCTGTGTACTGTATATGTATGAGAGTGTATATGCATGTATGTATATGTGCCTGAATGTATTTTATGATTTTATGTATATATTGATATACGTGTATTAGTACACACACACACAAATACGCGCACACACACACACACACGCACACACACACACACACACACACACACACACACACACACACACACACACACACACACACACACACACACACACACACACACACACACACACACACACACTCACACACACGCAAACACACACACACACACACACACACACACACACACACACACACACACACACACACACACACACACACACACACACGTAAACACACACACACACACACACACACACACACACACACACACACACACACACACACACACACACACACACACACACACACACACACACACACACACACACACCACGAGCATAGCTCCCCTTCCCGTAAAATACAACTAGGTAAATACACACACATATGCATATATACACGTGATCCAAGACCATGGTGAATGGTGAATCACATACATACACACATGTATCCAAACAAACATACATACATAAAAATACAAAATTACATACATAAAAATACAAACATTCCTACCTCATCATTTCCTTGGACAATTAAAGAAATACGTTTGGGTTTGGCAAGCCTTGTTTATGAATACACTACTGACATCTTGCGGAGACTTCATAAATCATTGTCGTTTCAGCAAATCACCGATTTGTTTTGAGTTGTTTTCCGATTTCGACCAATCCCAGGGCTTTCTTTCAGAACGAAAAAGAAATCGAAAGAACGTCATGTTAGTTTTGAACTGGCTTGTGCTAAGTACGGGTGTACGCTCTAATTTATTTTCATGTCGAAGAAAAATAGTGCTTCAAGTGTTTTTTGAAGGACCACGGTGTGACAAATTTTTTTTTTAGTGACTTTCATGTGACCGTAATATCTATTTTGAAATTGTTTTACCTCAAGAACAAGAAACTTCATCACTCTTTATACTATTGAACAAATCTATCTACATAATAAGGTAAGTCACGTTTCCAAAGTTTCTGCGGACTATGCTAGGGTGTGGAAGTGTTCCAAGAAAAACATCTCACAGGGAAGTTTCATTGACTTAGGATTAGAGTCGATCAGATAAGCTAATTTTACTATTCTAGCTTGGGACCAGCAGATAGCTAGACAGACATATGCACTTGGAGATTAGGCTAGGCAGAGAGGCCCGCGAGGAGATTAGGCTAGGCAAGGAGGTTCCGGTAGGTGGTTATGCTTGACAAGGAGGCCAGCTAGAAGGTTAAGCTAGCCAGGCTGACACACTAGGAGGTTAGGCTAGGTCAGGTCAGGTAGCCCAACTAACGGCGTAATTGCCAAAACAAATCCCAAATCTCCAACCCGACCCACATATTTCCGTAGCAGAAGGGGGGAGTGAAGGTATGTGACATTCTCTTAAATACAGTTACGTCAGATTCATTCAGTACACCCTAACTACTATGGATAAAAAAGAAATACTAAAGCAAATTTAATCCCAAAATGCTATTATTCATACAATACTTTTCCCGTCTATTGGGGGCTACCTCAGCTGATTGGAATTGCGGGGCAGTGGCCGGAATAGACATTAGAGTCTGTGTGGACGTCAAAGGTGGTTTGACAATAATAATAGGCAGATTCAGGAGCCCGAACCCCATCCCCTCCTTGGAAAAGAATCACCTACCGGCTATCTAGAACAATATAGGTTACTCATGTCGCCAGATCCAATAAGTTGTTGGATTTCATATCCCCAACCCCAACCTGGTACTTAATAGGCAAAGTACTCGTTTGTTAGAGGCAGCTAGGGTTGAGTTCTTTGTGTCTTACTATGATGATTTTACTTTGGCTCCTAGTCCTGCCAGCATTAACAAACCCCTTTGGTAGAATGAAGTCGTTTGGCAGCGGTCAAAAGAAACGTACGAATTCCTAGTGGCAATTTATATATGCCGGTATAT
>NC_134801.1:46980163-46997663 GCF_046742065.1 Oratosquilla oratoria
GTGTGTGTGTGTGTGTGTGTGTGTGTGTGTGTGTGTGTGTGTGTGTGTGTGTGTGTGTGTGTGTGTGTGTGTGTGTGTGTGTGTGTGTGTGTGTGTGTGTGTGTGTGTGTGTGTATGTCTTTGTGTGTGTGTGTGTGTGTGTGTGTGTGTGTGTGCATGTGTGTGTGTGTGCGTCTGTTTGTGTGTGTATGTGTGTGCGTGCATTCAGTGTGCATATGCCTTTATGTTACAAGTTTATACGTACACGTATGCATGCGCATGCGACCACTCGTTACACGTGTGCGAGTAGACGTGTAGGAAAAAGGTTTCCGGGGAAAGTGATTAAGTCTGCTAAACACTGAGCCACGTAAACCACCCACATGATTACCCTTTTCCATAAAATAACAGACTTTAATGTCTATATTCTTGACTGATCACAATCTACATCAATTGGCAACAACATCTTAAGGACATTTGCGTATTGAAGGTAGTCTACACCTGCGCTACTGTTACGTACTCCTTTGATCTTGTTTTGGCTGATACCAAGGAATTTTATTAAGCTGAGGATGAACTTGGGCTACAACGATGTCACTAACGATCGAGTCCACGGTTCGGTCTATATCGGTACCAAAGCTGAATGAAATTGTGACATGACAATATCCAAAACAAAAACAAGTAAATGAATAAATTAATCAGTAAATAAGTAGATAGATAAATGAATAAACAAACAAGAAACAAACAAACAAACAAAAACAAACAAAAACAAACAAACAAATAAACAAACAAACAAAGAAACAGCAAACAAGAAAACAAACAAACAAACAAACAAACAAACAAACAAACAAACAAACAAACAAGAAAACAAACAAACAAACAAATAAATATATAAATGAATATGCAGATAAATGAATAGATAAATGAAGTAATTAAAACGCACCACCGCAACCAAGGTTTTAAGACTAACTTCCCACTATGTTCCAATTCATCCCACCAGCTGAATGAAATGGCCTTAAACAATCTAAAAGAAAAATACGTCACTGAAGCAACGAGATTGAACAATTATGAACAGATGCAAAACAAACAAACAAACAAAAGGTCTGAGAGGGAAAATAATTGACTTTGGTGAGTCTTGGGGGAAGACGCGGTGTTATATACACAGGAGAGATATAGGTAAAACATCAAAACCCTTTCCAACGAGGGACCGTTTTATGATCCCCTTTTTCCCTTAATGCCATGGATGTTGACTTGAAGAGAAACCTCGATGTCTCTGTTACGAAGTGCCTTCGGAGGATCATGAGGTGTTGCTCGTTTGATTTTACATCAAATCGGCGAGTATTCCGTGGGACTCGTTTAAGAACTGTTACCAGCGTGATGCGTGAACATCAACTTCTGTTGCATGGACAGTGGCATGCTTCTCTGATGTTGATCCCTCTTACAGGGTAATCTCCACAAAAGACAGCCCTCGTGAGAGGAGACGAAGAAGACGTCCACAGACCTCATTGTTAGGACACGTAGGCCGATCCTACTAAGAACAGTTTGAAATGGTGAAGGAGTCTGTTCAGTGTTATACAATGGGGAATGATATCGGTGTGTGAGTGAAGAGACCAGTCTTATGCTCTTCAGTGCTACGGGAATCGTGCGTATTGAACAAGAGGACATGTTCCTGGGCTAATTATAATAATTTGACATAAACAAGAGGAAAAAATATAAAGACTTCATCTTGGCACAGTATCGACACTTCACTACGATGTCTCTCAGTCAGCAGAATAGAATCGTTGGGCATTGGTCACAAAGTACGCGTTTATGTCGAAGGGTGATACCTCTTCTAAAAAACTTTATAACTGATTATTGTTGTAAATTCACGTTGTGGTACTGTAGTTACTATTACACTAACATGTCTGCTAATACTATCATCGTTATTGTCACTGCTTCTGGTAATACTACCACCGTCGCAACCACAATCATCACAATCGTCACCGAAAACACTACAACTGTCAATAACGCAACCACCACCGCTTCTGCCATTACCCCCATTCACTGTTACATATACTCCTTTTATTATCATAACTGTGTGAATTGTAGTTTTGGTGGTGGTGGTGATAGTAGCGGTGGAGAAAGAGGCATTGACGGTGGGAGAAGAGGAGTTGGTGGAGGGGTAAGATGTCTTGCCATTGGTAAAGTACAAGTGTTGGAGTGATTGTATGTGGTGGAGAAAAGGCTGGAGTTAATGTTGGTGGTGGTGAGAGAACCTGGTGGTGACGATGGGAATGAGGCAGTCCATAGTGATCCGTGGTGGTGAGGAGCGGTCTACGGTGTTGGAGAAAGGGGATTAAGTGTTACTTTTGATGGTGGCGACTGAGGACGAAGAAGATGCAGAAGACTCTGTGATGATGGAGAAAGAGGGGGTTGAGTCCGTGGTGATGATTTTAGAGGAGGAAGAGGAGGAAGAGGAAGGACAAGGGGGAGGAGGAGGAAGAAGAGTTATTACTGGTGGATAAAAAGGAAAAATAAGAAAAGGAAGAGTAGGAGGAACAAGACAAAGAAAAGGAAGAGGAAGAGAATAAAAAAAGAAAGAGGGAGAGGAAGAGAAGAGGAGGAATGGGATGATGGGAAAAGGAAGAGGAAGAGGAAGAGGAAGAGAAAGACGAGGAAAGAGAGTGAAGAAGAAGATGAAGAAGAGAATAAGGACAAAGTGGAGCTGATGGTGGTGAAGATGGTGGAGTCATCACTGACGGTGATGAAGATTGAGGTGGAGTTGATGGTGGTGAAGAAGGTGGTGGAATAATAGAAGTCAGAAGGAGAGGAAGAGGAAGAGGGCAAGAAGGACCTAGTAAAGGTGATGGAATTGGTGGAGGTGGAGTTTACGGTGGTGGAAATGGTAGTGGAAGGGTAGAAGTCAGAGGAAGAGGAAGATGAGGAGGAAGAGGGCGAGAAGGACCTAGTAGAGGTGGTGGAGGTGGCGGTGGTGATGAAGGCCTCGGTGGTGAAGATGTTAGTGGGAGAGAAGAAGTCAGAGGAAGAGGAAGAGGAAGAGGAAGAGGAAGAGGAAGAGGGCGAGAGGGACCTAGTGGAGGTAGTGGAAGTGGTGGAGATGATGGAGGCCGAGGTGGTGAAGGTTGTAGTGGAAGAGAAGAGTTCAGAGGAAGAGGAAGATGAAGAGGAAGAGGACAAGAAAGACCTAGTGGAGGTGGTGAAAGTGGTGAAGGTGGTAGTGGAAGAGGAAGAGGAAGGGGAAGGGAAAGAGGGGAAGAAGAACCTAGCATATGTGGTAGACGTGGTGGAGGTGGAGTTGATGGTGGTGAAGATGGCAGTGGAAAAGTAGTAGTCAGAGGAAGAGGAAGAGGACGAGGAAGAGTAGAAGTTAGAGGAAGAGGGGCAAGAAAGACCTAGTAGAGATGGTGGAAGTACTGGAGTTGATGGTGGCTTCGGTGGTGAAGATGGTAGTGGAAGAGAAGTCAGAGAAAGAGGAAGAGGAAGAGGAAGAGGGCGAGAAGGACCTAGTAGAGGTGGTGGAGGTGGCGGTGGTGATGGAGGTAGGTGGAGTTGATAGTGGTGAAGATGGTAATGGAAGAGTATAAGTCAGAGGAAGAGGAAGAGGAAGAGGAAGAGGAGAAGGAAGAAGGCAAGAAGGACCTAGTAGAGGTGGTGGAAGTGGTGGAGGTGATGGAGGCCTCTGTGGTGAAGATGGTAGTGGAAGAGAAGAAGTCAGAGGAAGAGGAAGAGGAGGAGGAAGAGGAAGAGGAAGAGGAAGAGGGCAAGAAGGACCTAGTGGAGATGGTGGAAATGGTGGAGGTGATTGAGGCCTCGATGGTGAAGATGGTAGTGGAAGAGAAGAAATCAGAGGATGTGGAAGAGGAAGTGGAAGAGGAAGAGGAAGAGGAAGAGGGCAAGAAGGACTTAGTAGAGGTGGTGGAAGCGGTGGAGGTGATTGAGGCCTCGATGGTGAAGATGGTAGTGGAAGAGAAGAAATCAGAGCATGTGGAAGAGGAAGTGGAAGAGGAAGAGGAAGAGGAAGAGGAAGTGGGTAAGAAGGACCTAGTAGAGATGGTGGAAATGGTGGAGGTGATTGAGGCCTCGATGGTGAAGATGGCAGTGGAAGAGAAGAAATCAGAGGATGTGGAAGAGGAAGTGGAAGAGGAAGAGGAAGTGGAAGTGGGCAAGAAGGACCTAGTAGAGATGGTGGAAGTGGTGGAAGTGATTGAGGCCTCGATGGTGAAGATGGTAGTGGAAGAGAAGAAACCAGAGGAAGTGGAAGAGGAAGAGGAAGAGGAAGAGAAAGAGGAAGAAGGCAAGAAGGACCAAGTAGAGGTGGTGGAAGCGCCTGAGGTGATGAAGGCCTCGATGGTGAAGATGGTAGTGTAAGAGAAGAAGTCAGAGGAAGAGGAAGAGGAAGAGGAAGAGGAAGAGGGCAAGAAGAACATAGCAGAGGTTATGGAAGTGGTGGAGGTGATGAAGGCCTCGCTGGTGAAGATGGTAGTGAAAGAGAAGAAATCAGAGGAAGTGGAAGAGGAAGTGGAAGAGGAAGAGGAAGAGGAAGAGGGCAAGAAGGACCTAGTAGAGGTGGTGGAAGTGGTGGAGGTGACGGAGGCCGCGGTGGTGAAGGGGTTTCCACGTTAAAATGAGGAGTTTATGCGGTAGATCTAAAACTTTGTGCGGGAGATTGCGGGACTCGATTCCGGGGGCGCCCCGAAAGAGTATTTCGTTACCCATCCCGCACATCACTTCCACACTCTCTGGCTTTACCGTCAAGACTTCTCATCATCATGTGGAGCCAGGCCTTGCTGGCCGGGAATACACGTTTAAAAGTGTTTGTGCCGAGTTCTAAAGTGGACGTAACATTATGAGAATGCATAGGCTCAGTTTTAAGGTGAACGTAACATTATGAGAATATGTAGGCTCAGTTTTAAAGTGAACGTAACATTATGAGAATACGTAGGCTCAGTTTTAGAGTGAATGTAACATTAGGAGAATACGTAGGCTCAGTTTTTAAGTGAACGTAACATTATGAGAATATATAGGCTCAGTTTTAAAGTGATAATATATATGCTCAGTTTTAAAGTGAACGTAACATTATGAGAATATGTAAGCTCGGTTTTCAAGTGAGCGTAATATTATGAGAATACATAGGCTCAGTTTTAAAGTGAACGTAACATTATGAGTATGTAGGCCCAGTTTTAAAGTGAACGTAACATTATGAGTATACATAGGCTCAATTCTAAGGTGAACGTAACATTATGAGAAAACATAGGCTCAGTTCTAAAGCGTGCATAACATTCTGAGAATACATAGGCTCAGTTCTAAAGGGAGCATGACTACATGAGAATACATAGGCTCAGTTCTAAAGTGAACGTAACATTATGAAAATAAATGGGCCTGTTTATCAAGTGAGTGTAAAATATGAAGAATATACATGGTTACGAGCTTTAATGTGAATGTGTTAATTTGAGAACATAATACTAAGATTTGGAACGATGGAGATTTCACGAGTAAGAGTTTGATTGTTTATAGTCATTTGAAAACACATTTGTACGAATTTTAGATTGAATATGACCATCTGAGAATACATGTGTCCAAAATTTGTTTTACCACAATAAATTTGATCCATCTATCTCAGTTTAAAGTAATGATAATGGAACTTTGAAAGTAAAGAAATACACAAGAATATATAAGTACAACTTCTAAAATAAGCATAATTCTTTAAATATATATATATATATAATGTATACTGCATGTATATATGTATCAAAATTAGCACAATAGTTAAAAATACATACGTGCCAGTTTAAAGTGAGCTTAATCACTGTAAAATGCTCAAATGTGATCCCTAAAGTAAGTGTAATTAATTGTGTGTAATTAGCTTTTTTAAAACGAGATCTTAAGTGTACAAAAACATTTGAAAATACATAAGAACCAGTGTTTGTATGATCTCTGAAATGAGGGAAATTGTTGGGTAAAATATGAGCGTTCTGGTAGGAGGAATCCATACGTACGTAAAAGTGTATAAGCTCTTTAGTAATCGTAATCATTCGAAAACGAATATATGGGAACAGTAAAGTGGGTATAATTGTTTCAAAGTGTCTTCGAATGATTCCTGAACGGGGTTCAATCAATTAAGAATGTACTTGAGGTCCCAAAAAGAGAGCATATATTCCAGAGAGTTCGCGCCCTCGACGCTAGAGTTTATTTTGTAAGTGTGTTATGTCCTACAAACAACTTTGTGTTGCTCTTTTGTCGTGGAAGGAAACACATCAAAAGTGACCTCTTTCTTACCTTATGGTACAGTACTTAACAATCTCCTCTGTCATTTGTTTGCAGTACATTTTCTCCAGAGAAAGATTTAAATATAAGCTAGGTGAAACACAAGGACAAGCATAAAACAAATAAGCACACAGCACACAAACACACAGACATATACATACATACATACATATATATATATATATATATATATATATATAGAAAGAGAGAGAGAGAGAGAGAGAGAGAGAGAGAGAGAGAGAGAGAGAGAGAGAGAGAGAGAGAAAGAGAGATGGGGGAACTATGATATACTAGAAAGCAATGGTACCTGTGATTAGGACAAAGATAAAACCTGCTTTGTATTAATTACTACTCTTCTTGCATAGTTATACATGTACAGAAAAAAATCCTGTTCCAGAAATATACGATCGGTTCAAGCTGTCCACTACTTTTCGAAATTCCCTTGGATCGGGGTTCACACATCGCCTCTGTGTAGAATCCTAGAAAAAGCTAGTATCGATATAGACTCAGCTAATTAATTGTTGAAATAAGAGGCTTGGAAAAAAAAAGGGACAGAGATTTTCGCCCAAGGGGTAAAAAGAAACAGTACTTGCTCGTGTTTTTGCTGCTGCTAAACATTTTCGACAAGTATAGAGAATTTCGAATTACTGCAAATCAAAGGAGATTCATTAGCCTCACTGTGTCGAAGAATACTTGTCCTTTTATTCCTGCTGCTTCTGCTGCTAGGTTGTTCATTGTTGTGTGACGTTTAGCAAATGGAAAGGATTAAACTTATGTCGATTAAACTTTCCTGGACCAATTATACACAAATATTATTTAACTATACTCATGTATTTATTTATTATTTATATCATTATAATTTTTATTGATTGATTCATTGATCTATTCATTTAGTTAGTTAATTATCATTTATATAATTTATTTTTTCGCATCCGACCTAGTTATGGACCAAAAGGTCTCCTGTCGGCATGCTCCTCTTTTGTAATCTTTGTAAAATATAGAAAATACAGAAAATATAGACTAGTGTTAAAAATAATCTTTAAATTTTATTGTCCAGTTAGGCTTGGATAAATATACAAATTCGTCCTGCATAACATAAGTCGATTTTATCCAGCTTTGACGTACCGCTTGTCCATGTAGAGTTATTAGGCCAATTTCATTTGGATAACTTCGATTAATAGTTTTGGTGTCGATAGGAATGAAGAGGATACATATATTGTTTCTGGCTAATGCCAAAGAACTCTGATTAGATTATAGCAGTTGTACCTCCATAGAGTGCAAGACATGTTGCTTTCTTCTAACAGTATTGATTTTTGACAAAGATATACGAAAACATTTAATGAGATTTCAGGGGTTATATGGGCATGCACGCACACGAGCGCATGCATGCACATACACACACACACACACACACACACACACACACACACACACACACACACACACACACACACACACACACACACACACATAACGAGCATAGCTCCAGGCCCGTAAAATACAACTAGGTAAATACACACACACACACACACACACACACACACACACACACACACACACACACACACACACACACACACACACACACACACACACACACACACACACACACACACACACACACACACACACACACACACACACACACACACACACACACACACACACACACATTGAACTGCTCAGGGGTAAATATGTTATTGTGCGGCTCCATTTATGTGTTTTTTTCTGATCATCTGTAGGAAATTCCACATTTACTCGAGGTTCAATGTGTGGGTTTGTAAAGCTATGTACAACGTTCTAGATTTCATTTATTTCTATTCATCGTAATACACTATGCCCTACATAAGGATCTTTTGTTCACATATTGAATGTATATAATGGCCAGTTGCTTTCAGTTCCACTACCGAAATAGAAATAAGCTTTTTCATCGTGACGCTGTATTATTTTATAGATTCTTTGTCCTACGAGAACGATTTCATTCAGCTGAATGTGAGACCCATTATATTCTCTGTCCTTAATTCGACTTTACTTTTATTTTTCAGTTTACATCACATAGACTATTTTTTCCCTCTATAAGTCTTAACTCTGCATCGCGGAGATCGCTCTATATTGAACAAAGTTAGTTAGCGTTAGCAAGAAAAAATTAGTATGTGTTAAATGTGGTAAGATATTAATTTAGTTAGATTATAGTTTCTTTCACAGAATTGCAGTGATTATGGGCTTTGTTTCTCTGTAAATCAAAACATTCAAATCCGTTTTGTATGTTCTCATACTCTAAAAACCCAATGGGAACCTATACTGCCTGATACTTGTTATCATTATTGTCTGATGTAAAGAATTTCTACTCTTCAAACCTCTTTTCTATTTGACCTTTTCACTATTATTCATGACTTATACATTTTTTCTGTCATCAATTGATTTAATTCAGTCAGGGGAACGACCATCCCATCACCTAGGACGCTGGGGAAAGACTAATTATTTCCCTTTCTTTATGAATATTCTGAGTCCGTTTCTAAATGCAAGACACGTCCAAGAAACATTTCCACACTCGTCAATTCCGTCTTGATTTGGACAAATGGCAGTTTCTTGTCGTCTCCTACCATCCCGAGACGCTCCTTTGCCTACCCTCACCCCTCCACCCCTCCACCACCTCCACCCCTCCACCCCTCCATCCCTCCACCCATCCACCTCACCATCCCAAACCTGAATCTCACTTGGCTTAGGTCTCACACTCAGTCTCGCTCCCCCTAAGTCTTTCTCTATACCGACGTCTCCCAACCTTTTCCGACCATAGCACCCCCTGTTATCACGTCTAAGCAGTCCAGCACCCCTATCTTGTTATTAGAAGGATAAAAGAAAGTGAAGTGTACTGCTTAGTGATTTATTTTCTTGATTCCTTAGAACTGAAGCAAACTGACAATATTGTTTGTAGAAGAAATAAGAACACGCTAGAAAAATAAAACAGCTTAGAAAAATCACACATGCATAACTAGGTAATCAATGATATATATATCAATGTGATTTTTGTGTGCATCACTTCCAAGAACCCCCTATAATTGATTTCAGTACCTCCAGGTGGTGCTAGCACCCAGTCAAATTTCCAAGATTTTTTTCTTCGTGTTCCTACAATATTCTTACATGGTACCTTGTTGCCTTGGACGGTGTCGAAGATTAAAATTTATCTCGATTAATCCCTTAAATACCGGGTTTGAATATTTTCTTTTATTCTGGCTACCTACCTTCGGGCTATTTCTTTCATTTCCGTGGTCTTCTCCTCAGTGGTGAAAAGGGTTCCTGTTTATCTCGGTTAAGACCCATCATATTGGGTGATACCTGTCCTGTCTCAAAACGATTTTGTTAACTTCCGTGGCTCCCCCGTCGGTAAAGATGGGGTTAACCTTGATGGATCTAAACCAAATGGGTTTATCGACGAGTGGAGGTTAACCTCTTTTGTTCAAAGGGCACTCCTCATCTGAACGAAATCTTCTGGCACTATTTATAATAATGCCTATACTAGGTTACTTCAGGAGTCACATATTATTTCGTCTTGAAGAATAGACGGAATTTTTGTCGTTTATTCCAGTAACAGTAAAGACCAAAGACTAACATCTTTTTTATATTCTTCCTTTTCTCCTTCTTTCTCTCTCTCTCATTTTTTCCTTCTTATTTTTTCCTCTCCTTTCAGGCTTGCCCGACCGCAGTTGTCTTCTTCTCTCCATCTCCCTTTTCATTTTCAAAAATTCAAAAAAACTTTCTTTTTCTGTGTGACACGTGTGGTTGCGGCCTCGCCTCGTGAGCATGAGGATCCAAGAACAATTCCCAGAAGCTGTGAGCGACTGCCGCTTGACCAAGCTATCAGATTACATGGAACAAAGGTGACGCCTCCAGTCGCGGCTAAGAGCGTCCCTGTGTATGACTTCCGTCCTTCTCTCCTCTCCATGTCCCCTCCTCTTCTTTCCTTCTCTCCCTTTCCCTCCTCCCAACCTCGCCCCCCCTCCCCCTTCTTTCCTTCCTCCTTCTCTTACTGTCCCTTCCCTCTACCATTCCCTTTCCCTCCTCTTCTTGACTTCTCTTCTCTTCTTCCCTTCTTCCGTTGTCCCTTCTCTTACTACCCTTATATTCTCACTATTGCCTTCTATTTCTTTTCATACATTTCATCATCACATATCATATCTTTTTCAGTGTTGGATCTCTTTCTTTTTCTAAAGAAATAGTATATTTTTAGCCATAAAAAAAAATTATGTAAAGCTATTTTGGGTGTCTACGAATGAATAATTCAAGAAAGCATAGTGTGAATATGTATATATATATATATATATATATATATATATATATATATATATATATATATATATATATGTGTGTGTGTGTGTGTGTGTGTGTGTGTGTGTGTGTGTGTGTGTGTGTGTGTGTGTGTGTGTGTGTGTGTGTGTACATGTGTGTGTGTGTGCATTTGTGTGTATGAAGAGATTTTTTCCTCTTGTAAGGGAGGTAGCTAAGTCAGAGGCACGTTCCTACTCCCATCTATTCCACTCCCCTCCACCATCTTTTCCTCCCTCTCATCTTAGCTCCTCATTGATGATAGGTCGTCCTTGTATTCTTCCAACTCCCCTGGGGCAGTAGCAATGTAGCAAGACACAGTTATCCACAGCAAGGCCGCTTCATTTAATCGGCGACCCCTTCATTCCTCTCCGTCCTCTCATACAGAAACATAAAGAGAGAGACAGGAAGAAATCCCGTCTAAATATCATTCACACATAATCACACATAATCACCGTCCCTCCCTTCCTTGCATACCTGTATCATCTATACACAGCCACTCTCCACTCACCCCTATCTCCTGACTCCTCCCTTCCTTGTTCAATAGACATTCCCCTCTTCCTCAACGCGCCTCTTTCACCCCATCCATCTCATCATCGGTCGTCCCCTCAAATTCACCCCCTCTACCCCTGCCTTCCACACCTTTTTTACTAATCTTTCTTCATTCATTCTTTCCATGTGTCCAAACCATCCCAATGCTCTTTCGTCAGCCCTATCTCCCGCCTCCTTTTCCTCTTCCGCTCTCCTCTTCACCTTCCAGTTTCTCACTCTATCCAACCTTGTAACCCTTACCATACTTCTCAGACATTTCGTCTTAAACACATTCAAAATTTTCTTCTCTGCCTCTCTTAAGTTCCAAGTCCATACCCCATGCAAAGCCGTCGGCACAATCACCTCCTCATACAATCTCCGCTTTGCATCCATTCCCAGATGCTTATTTCTCATAACACTTTTTAATCTCCCACGGCATCTATTTTCTTCTCTCAATCTACAAATTACCTCTTCCTCCACTCTTATCTCTCCTGCCACATGCGACCCCATATACCTAAAGCTATCCATTTCCTACAGCCTCTCACCTTTAAGACGTATATACATATATATATATATAAATATATATATATATATATATATATATATATGTATATATATATATATGTATATATATAGATATATATATATACATATATATATATATACACATAATATATGTATGTATATATGTGTATATATATACATACACACACACACACATATATATATATATATATATATATATATATATATATATATATATATATATATATATATATATATATATATATATCACTGTCATTCTTGACGTTTATCGAGACTGTTCTCATTCTTATTTCTCCCCATTCCATTCCTGGTCATCAGTTTCCTCAATAGCGTTCTTTCCCCGCTTCTGGAAAAATAACTTTCCCTTTTTCAGTATCTTCAGACGCCAAAGATGAATAAAGATCGCCTGGCGGTAGCCAGACCAAGAGTCTGCAAGGCATGGCACCGTGCTGAATGGGTAAATTCTCATTTCCATTCCCACCACTCCATTCCCGGTCTTCGCGTAACCAGCCCCCCACCCCGCCCCAACCCCCACCATGGTGGTCTCCACCTCCCCTTCCTGAGCGTCTCGCAGAAGCTCCCCCTTCTTCGTCTTCTTCTTCAGAAGTCATCGCGCATGAGGCGCCGTTGCCTTAATGTGACCAAATGGCTTTCTAATGTATTCACTAGTTCTGATTAAAAATGAGCAACCAACTATGAATTCCTCTGTCGTTCTTCTTGTCACTCTGCCCTCCCTCCCCCCACACTTTTTATACATTCTTTTCTCTCTCTCTCTCTCTCTCTCTCTCTCTCTCTCTCTCTCTCTCTCTCTCTCTCTCTCTCTCTCTCTCTCTCTCTCTCTCTCTCTCTCTCTTTTCTTTCTTTCTTTCTTCTTCTTCTTCTTTCGCTAGCTGCAATTTCATATCTGTTGTGATTACTCTCCGTTTTTTATCGTCAATTTTGCGACTTTGAGAAATATTAATGTCATTCTAACGGTGTATTCATGACAACCTATTCTCTATTTGTAATTTCTGATATTTTCTTTCTTCTCGATGTCTCTTCGGTGCATTGTGAGCCAGCGGCTGCTATTTCGACATTCTGCTGAAATCATTTACGGAAATGAAGTGATTTTTCTTTTTACTTTAGTACATCGAACATATCTTAATTCCTTCTGTACTCTTTTCTTTTTATTTTGTCTAGTACAAAGATAACGATGGGATTATTATACACTTATAACAAGGCTTTTTATAGTTTCAATTACATTCTTTGTTTTCCTCACTTTTTTTCATCTTCGTTCTAGTGTTTATTGTAGCCACATTCAACTTTTTTTTTTCTCAAAGATTTCAAATATTTTTCCACGTATCGTAACACGTAAACCTTCCGCTACAACGGTTATACAAAAAGTTCAATGTGAAAAAATGGTAAGAAAAGGATTCATCGAGAAATTTCCATTTCTATTATATAAAGTAGATATTACAAAATTGAATAGAATGATTTGACGATAGCTAGAATTAAACAAATACTCGTATCCCTCGGTACGGAATGTTTTTTTTTTTCTATATAGAATGCATATTGTATTATATATATATATACATATATATATATGTATATATATATATATATATATATGTATATATATACATATATATATATGTATATATATATATATATATGTATACATATGTACATATATATATACATGTATATATATATATGTATATATATGTATATATGTATATATGTATATATATTGTATATATATGTATATATATATATATATATATATATATATATATATATATATATATATATATATATATATATATATATATATATATATATATGCAGATAATGTACATAGACTTAAGTAAAAAATATTGTGCTACAGTAGTACAAGAGCATACAGGAAACAGCATATTTCAAACGTGGAAGAATTAATTATTTATATAGCTTGTATACATGCATGGATGCATACCGTGACTGGAAATAGGAAGCACAGGAATATTAGTCTGAGTTTATTCCTGACTACTATGGACTGCCTAGAAAAGACTACCAGCTTACGCAGGTTCGGTGCTTGTGGGAAGGGAAGAGAAGTCTGTATGAAAATGAGTAGAGAGTCGTGTATAATAGAAGGCCACTGGGTTCTTTAGCAATATTTATTAAAGTATGTACAAGTATGTGCCATGGCTCATGAGACATGGGCAGAGACTTCAAGGTCGAGACCTGCAGTATTTAGGGGTAATCTTTTTGATATATTTATCAGTAACATCTCAGCTAACAAAGTTAGGAAAGGAGTCAGAGTAGTCGTAAGAACAGCCAGAAAGATGGAAAGAGTTCAGTGGTAGGTAAATTGAAATAAGAAGATGTAGTATTAGAGAATAGAAAAAGAAATTAAAGGAGTTTCAGTAAGAGAGAAAGCATATGCACCTAGATGTCTGTGAGTGTGGTCATGTTTTATGACTACTGTGTGTGTGTGTGTGTGTGTGTGTGTGTGTGTGTGTGTGTGTGTGTGTGTGTGTGTGTGTGTGTGTGTGTGTGTGTGTGTGTGTGTGTGCGCGCGCGCCATGCAGAGAGGGTTGCTGCCTCTATGCTGGTGTACATACAATGTAATATTCATATAATATAGTAAAATGTATGAGTCATAGCATGTTCCCTGTCGATGAAGCAGGTCTCCCAAAGTAGCGGAGCTGTGTTGCCGGCCGGACGAAGACAAGCACGACTAGGGCGCACACAATCAAAGTATCCAACGATGACTAATCCCGGCTAGCCAAGTTTCCATTGAGAAGTCCTGTATTGGCATAAGCACTAATGTGACTACTAGCCATAAAGGGCTCTTTGGAACCCTAATAAGTTTAAGCTGGTAAAAGGATACATTGACATCCTTTGAACACCTGTGGATGAGGACATTGTTATACACGATTTCTCGTGTATACCGAACGGAGGAGAGGGGCAGCTGACAAATAGTCTGTACAGTGAGGTCTAGGTGTGATATGTCGGATCAGGTGTTTGTGTTTGGCGTGCAGTCTTTCTAGATGCCTCATATGTAATTTGAGTTTGTGTTGGTTGAGTGGATGGATGCTGGTAGTTTGGTGTAGAGATTCAGAAGTTCTGAAGTCTCTCCATCGCAAACCTGTGATGAATCGGACTGCGACATTCTGAACCTCCTGATGCTTGCAGTTGTTTGTGGGACATGTGAACTGGCTCAATGCCGGGGACCGGTACACAAATGGCACGATTAGAGCCAAATTTAATTGATTCTTGGATGAGAATGTTGCGGTTTTGAAGCGCTTAAGCCCTCCCAGCACAGATCTGGGTTTCGCTCACTGTCTGCGGAAGTGTGGGGTCCAGGTAAGGCCATTGTCCAGTGTCCAGTGCGCAACCACCAAGCACACAGGCATGATCTTTCACTGGGAAGTTTGTGCCGTTTAACTTAAGAGGAGTCTTGTTTTTTTTTGTTTGTTTTTTCAATGGAAGTGTGTATCTTTGCATTTCGATGCGCTGTACGTTGCTAGCATTATAGAGGCAACAGGTGTGGATAGCAACATAACAAACCTGATGTTTCTTTATTATATTTCCTCTGTTTTATTTTAATGTCTTCCCGCGTGAGTGTCCCTAGTAAGTCCTCTGGGTATCTCAGGTTCTTGAAGGCCGCGGTGACGTATCCGATTTTTCATCCAAATACTCCTTGCTACATATCCTATGAACTCTGAAATAAAACCTTATGATGGTCACCGATTTGGTATTCCCGTTCTGTACAAAAATAATGGATAAGGCCATCTTTGTTGGTCGGTTTACGGTATTTCTTGAATCTGCTTGTTTCCTTTTCTGGTGTCAAAGAAAAGTAGGGAACTGCTATTTTCTTCCTCTACAATAAACTTAATTTCGTCGTCTCCGTCGTTGACTTGTTCTAGTAGGTCTTTGACGTTGGTCGTTTTACATGTGATAAAGAGGCAGCCGTCACTTGGAGTTATCCGGGATGATGTGGTCGATTTTTTTATTCACTTATTTACTTGTTTATTTTTAATGATTCCATGTAAAATGATACTGCCACAACACTCAATGGAGACCCCATTGGAAGTCCTTCATATTGTATATATTCCCGGTTGAAAAAAAAATCATATACTTTTGTATCAGTTTCAAGTAGTCACGCTTGTTGAGGGTAAATTATCGGCGTAAATCTGTTGTATAAAAGTTGCTTCATATATATAAATAAACTTCCTTCCCTTGCTGCATCAGTCATCTTAATACTTCTTTGGCGGATCCAGGAAAGAATTACATTCTACGTGACTTCAATATTAGATTACAATTTGAGACCAATATATCCTTTCGGATACTTTTATATGTCAGTACTGATGTCACAATCATATTATTAGTTGCACATGCTTCAAAGTTGATGAGCCTCCACAACTTACAGTTCACCCCAGTGAGTCTGTTAATCATATGCCTGACGCTGTAACTACATCTTTCAAATAACTGCATCTGAATGGTTGTTGCACAAAGCGTTCAAGTTCAACAATCAATCGGCTAATCAGATACAGACCACATATCTAAAGTCTACAATGTATAAATAGTTATAAAGTACGGTGTTTTTGTGGAAGCATTTGACGGAACTCTTGTTTTAACCCTCTACTTTGTCATATATTTCTTCTTTGTCTTCCCTTCCTACATTTTTCTTTTTAGAGATTGCGCCCACCCATACTTGCTACCTCTCTTTACAATAATTTCCTGCTACCTTGTTTTTTTGGTTTCCCAACTCCTTTATCCATACCTTTTCAAAATGTACACTGCATTTTCTATCCCAATCTCATCCCATTTTCTTTCTTTTTACTTGTATCATTTTATCAAAGCCCTCTACATATTTGCTCCTACAATCGCCTGTTTTCTATTTATCTGTCTTTATTTTACGTAAAGCACACGACAAGAAATTGTGTTTGGAATGAAAATAAAGTTCATCAAAGTTCATCAAAGGAAAACAAGCTTGTGACAAAACATCCGTCAGTAATCAAGTATACAATTACCAAGGAGGTATGAGATAAAGCTGAAAGTGTTGAAAGCCCAAAACATAATGATAATATCAAAGAACAAAGGTGGGGTAAACAGCATTAAACAAAACAGATTGCATTGATGAAATGATCAGATTAGGCAATGACACAACTGACGGTTCTTTCTGTTCTCATCACTATTGTACCTTTATCTTGTTTGTAAAACAAATGTCAAAGTCTGTTCTCTTTAGAACTCTGTAGCTGCAGCCTCACTTTCCTAGATCATGCACAACAAGATTTTCTGAAATGTGTCACGTTTCTCTGTACAACTACATTTTCTCAAGAACAAAGCAGTACTCCTTTTTTTTTTTTTTTTTTTTTTACTGGAAGATTCTAGAAGTCTCTTAATTTTTTATGCATTCCCATTTATGTATGATTTACGCTCTTTCAAAAAAAGGTAATCTAAAGACACTTCTGCAACGTCAGCACTTGACTTAAAATTTGAGTATTTTTAATTCCTTTCTTCTTTGTGGGCAAACTATTTTATTTATTTATCTATTTATTTGCAGCTCTTTGGTTTATGTAAATGAAAATCACAAAAAGGAATATTTGATATACAAAGTTTGAAGTGAAAAAGTTCGGAAAAAATACAAGAAGAGCAATAAGCCAGAATGAGTATACAAAATGCATCAAATCTCGTAGACGCTTTACGTCCAATACAAGAAAAATACGAAAATTAAACAAACAAATATTTTTTGGCACAGAAATTACTCCATACTGACTGACAAAAATATTAACTAAACTACTGTGGACTTGAAAAAACAAGTGAAGAAAAAAGGCGAAAAGAGTGAAAAGGGTATTTTATGCAAGAGGAATGTCTGTCAATCATAGAAGAGAGAGAA
>NC_134801.1:47005163-47010163 GCF_046742065.1 Oratosquilla oratoria
CCGAAGTTTCCTCTTCTCGTATCTCTTCTGATATCAATTATATTCGCGGTTCTTAGAGTGAAACACACTGTCGACCACTTACAAGACGATTACACCAAAACTAAACGTGTTCCCTAATGTTTACATGTGTACATCTCAATATGTACACATGTACACATACCCTAAGCTCCCATGTCATTTCTCACCTCAGCTTCCTTCATTGTTCTTGAAGATAAATACCTGGCGACCACAACACAGACCGCTTTACAAGAGCTAAATCACTTTCCCTCAACCTTCATACAAGTTCATCCCCAAATGCAACATCCACATGACACATCTATCACTTCGTACATCAATTGTCTTTATTGCTCTTAAAAGTAAATGCTTGGCCACCGCAACACAGACCGCTCCGCCAAAACTAAATCGTTTTGCCTGATTTCCATGCAAGGAAATCCCAAAGCTGCAGACCCTTCATGTATCACTTTTTACATCAGTTATCTTCAGGTCTCTCGAAAATGAATATCCTGGTGACCGCAAAATGACCGCCTTACCGAGACCGAGTCGTTTTCGTTAACATTTATCTTTCTCCCTTATGTGGAGCGGCTCTTGCCTTCACAATCACGTCTACTGAAGATGTCCAGGTACTCAGACACTTAACACATACAACACATTTACACACACACACACAAAAATATTTATTTACACACAAACTTGTTTCCATACCCACATTCACAATTCACATTCACAATTCATCATCTGTATCTTCACTAGCACCCACATTTACACCAATACCAACACCAACACACTCTTACATGCACAACCTCATATACACTCCCATATCACTCCCACCCCCACCCTCACCCTCCTCTCACCCCTCACCTTTACATTCACTCTCACTCCTACCCCACTCCCAACCCCAACCCTCACACCCACCCTCTACTCCACTCTCACCCCGAAAGTCACCCTGACCCTCACCAGCACTCACAAACACTCACAAAAATTTCACCCAAACTATCACCCACCTTATCCACTTCTACACCCTTGATCACACTTTTACAGACACCCTTACCCTTAACTCTACCCTCACCCACATCCTCACCCCTACCTCCACCCCACACCCTCATCCTCAACCTCACCCACGCACTCTCCTTCACCACATGCACACCCATACCCTCAACCGCATCCTCACACTCACCTATGCCCTCACACGCAGACACACACACACATCCACATCATCAACCACATCCCCACACATACCCTCATCCACACGCACACAACACACCTGAATGTATATCCACACCCTCACCCACACTCGCATGCACACACGCGCACGCACGCACATACGCACACATACACGTGCACACGTATAAACACATACGCTCACACACATCCACACACCCAGACACCCACACTCCTTCACACCCACACACCTTCACAACCACACATCCATACCCACACCCACACCCACACCCACACCCACACCCACACCCACACATACACACCCACACACACACACACACACACACACACACACACACACACACACACACACACACACACACACACACACACACACACACACACACTCTCTCTCTCTCTCTCTCACACACACACACACACACACACACACACACACACACACACACACACACACACACACACACACACACACACACACACACACACACACACACACACACACACACACACACACACACACACACACACACACACACACACACACACACACACACACACACACACACACACACACACACACACACACACACACACACACATATATATATATATATATATATATATATACTTACACACACACACACACACACACACACACACACACACACACACACACACACACACACACACACACACACACACACACACCCGACATACTGTCAGTCAACATCACCTTAACGAAAGTGTTAAATCCCCTCTTAAATTCTTATAGCCTATTGTACTAAATGGTTAATCGGAAGACAATTAACTCCTTCATAATTGAAAGGCGTTAACGAGAGCAAAATGATACAGGATCCCGGTACATAGCGTGTTATCCCTAGAAGCCTTCGTGTAATCTTTCAAAGTTTTCTTCTTGTTATTGCTAGATCTTCTTCCGCTAAGTAAGTGACTTCTGTGTGATAGGTTATATAAACAGGTTCGATTAAGGCTTAATCTCCCTTGTTCCCTTTAAATATTTTATTTTGCTTAATGGCAGACGACGTCATTAACCAGCCTACGGGGTTCCAGAGGATAAGGGACAACTTTCCATATCGAGCCTTATTTCCTGAACTCAATAGGACCCCCAATCGAACTACACCAGTATTACACTCTATCTATCCCATCCCCATCCTAAACCTATACTCTATCCTTCTTCTTCGACCCCTTCCAACCCTTCCAGGCCAGTCCCATTCCCTTTCAAACACACTACTTCTTCCAAGCCCACCTGACGCCCTCAAATCCACCCCACTTTCTCCAAGTCTATCTTATACCTTCCAAGCCACCACATCCCTCTCAAACCCAGTCTACCCCTTTCAATTTTATCTTACACTATTCCTTCTAAATAATTCTAGCTAGTTCCTACAAAACCCTTCTCTCTCCATCCTTATAGGTCCCTCCGAGCCCAATTCTCCGCAAATCTTGTCCTCCCTACCTCTTCGAAATCCTTCCCAAATCACTCCTCCCAATTCCTTTCTGGAGCGCCCGTCTTTTACACTTCTTACTCTCCTAAGCTCTCCCAACCCCTCCCAAACCCATCTCACCCCAGTCCTCACCAATCACATTCCACCCCAACACAACTCTACCTCGCTCCATCCCATCCCTTCATACTTCTGCCAACTAACTTAGAATCATCCACCCTATCATAGCCAGACGTATTTTCATACTCCACTCCTTCACTTTCATCTCTACATCATCCCAGCCACCCTCCAATCCATATCTTACTTCACCATAAAACCGCCATTCATCTACCTTAAATCCATACTCAATACATCATTCTAAAAATCTAACCCCTTAAAACTACTGTTCAAAAAAAAAAAAAAAAAAAATGAAACACCACACTGAAACCCCAACATTGTTACTCTTCCCAAACACCCAACCAAACACCTATCACCCAAATCCTCACCCTAACACCACACTCCAAAACCCCTTCTCAAAACCCCCCACCTAGACGCCCCCACAACCGAAACCCCACCCTAAAGCCCCCACTCCATAATTCCCATCCCATAAACCAACCCCAAAACTACAACTCAAAATTCACCTCAAAATCCCCAAAATTCCCACCCATAAACCTTTATCCATATACCCCACTCGGCCCTACCCCAATACAGTAACCGACCCTCACCAGTCCTTATCCCAATCCAACCCTCTCCAGCCGACTCTTTCTCCATCTTACGTCACCATCTCGGTCGCCATGCATGCCCTGAAGTGTTGAGTATTAATACGCTATCTTCTTTTCTTTTGGAAAGTGGACCCGGCGTCGGTCTATTCAGCTCCTGATCTTCGTTGTCCCTGCCATATCTTCTTTCCTCTCCTGAGTCCTCCTTTATTGTATTTGCCTGTTCCTTTTCGGTATCTCTTCTTTCCTCTCTTAGTTATTATTTATGTACCTTCTCTTCACTTTCTTTTCTTATAATGTGAAATTTGTTATTTTACTAGTGTCATAACTACTCTATACACTATCTATCCGAACATAAAGGCAAAGATAATGTGTTTGATTACACTGAGCAGCTCATGCTGTATGTTCACTCTCTGCGAGGATAAAGGTCCAAATCCCACTGGGTGCCGGTGAATGCCACTTGTCTTAGTTCTTCAAGTGCAGAGAACAAAATCATAATAGTAACAATAATGATAAACAAATACATAAATAATTAAAGCAAAATGAGGATTGATCAATAATGACCGGACCTGTACAAAGTTTCCCAACCACCTTTGTAATAACAAGATCTCGAATTCAATCATTTGTTGGTGACTGACAATTGCTCTGGGTGTTCAAGAACAACACAAATGCGGCTTCTTCGACTATAGCCCAGTTCTTGCAGTAAGCTCCTCCCATGAAACAAACAGTTGACATTCTCATTCCACTTGGGGGGCAGACCCCCAGCCTGAACGGTATCTCTGTTGATCTAAACACCTCTTTCAAGGCGAGAGTCCACCACTCAACTAACTAAAATAGTCAAATAGCAACAGTGAACAAGTGCCAGTCTACGGGGCTTCATTGTATACGTAAAATGATTCATGAACTACATTCAACACTCACTACTAAATTTTCTAGTTTTCTAAGTGATATAGTTTCTGATGAGTTCCAACATCTCAGACGCTTTTCTCCTATTTAGAATGAGTTATTATGTCATATATGGTCTTTGGATTCCCTTTGTCGGAACTCTACAGTACCAGTGAAAAAAGGCTGTGGACATCTCAGGTTTGATCTAGGGAGTGAATGTCAATCCACATATCTTTATTCCTAAATGGTTAGAAAAAATAATTTATCTAGGGAAAGTATCTTTACTTTTCGGAGAATAGTGGTACAATTTCAATTGCCACAGGGGATGAATTCTATGGGTAAAAACTCTCTGAAAAGCTCTTTACATTCACAAAAAGATGGAATGGAACATCTTCGCTTTATTTTATATTCAGAACTTCTTAGATGTTAATATGTTAATACACAAATGCATACCCACCCCCATATGTATATATATATATACATATACAACATGTTGAAGGAAAACAAAAGAGAGGGAAGGTCGTGAGGTAAACACAGAGAACAGATGAAATGTTTATCTATTCACTTAAGTTTCGTTCATACCAGGATGTCCTCAAAGCACATACAATTTAAAAAAATCCACACCTTATACTTCATCCTTACAATGTCCGCATCCATCCACCTCCAGACCCTCATCCGTTCTCTTCACTTCTCTGATGAATTCGACCGTGTCGCGTTTCCCCTCTGTCTACCTCTGTCTACCTCTCTGTCCTCACCCGTCCTCCTAATCTACTTGGTGATC
>NC_134801.1:47021519-47024019 GCF_046742065.1 Oratosquilla oratoria
CACACACACACACACACACACACACACACACACACACACACACACACACACACACACACACACACACACACACACGTGCTGTATACACATGTATTGTATATATGTATAGATGTATACACACACACGCACACACACACACACACACACACACACACACACACAACACACATATATATATATATATATATATATATATATATATATATATATATATATTATATATAAATGCGTGTGTGTGTGTGTGTGTGTGTGTGTATGTGTGTGTGTCTGTGTGTTTGTGTGTAGCTAGGTAGTTTATTTTTTTTGTATACATACGAGATTAAAGGCTAAAGAGGATTAACTATGATAATTTTATTGTGCGCAGCTTCAATACAATGCACAATCTTGTCTCTTCATAGCTGACGTTTCTCATTAATTTTCCGATTGTTACCGACGTTTCGAAACTTCCTGGTTGCATCTTCTGGGCGATCTGATTTGCATTGCCTGTGGTGGTCTTATCTATAATCCGAATTGGGATCATTGTATTTTTTGCGTGTAGCGGCCTCCTCTAATTGGTTGCCATGGTCCAATAGAGAATACGTGTTACAGGATGTCTGGGTGACCTCTTTTAGTGTTTGTAGTTGAGTTGTCTCGGATAGATCTCTTCATTGAGGGCAAGGCCTGAAGGTCTTCGACCTGGATGTTGATACTAGGATGGTTGAAAGACCTCGTTGTCTACCAATATAAATGCAGTAGTGAAGAGTATGGATCTCACACCTACATTAGTATAACAACAATGAGAATAATACGAGGCTTAACGTGGCACTTGTGCAACGGATCAGTCAAGTCACACTATAGCGATGAGCTTTTTGGTGTTTATTTCCTTGCGCTTCGGGCCTGTGTCCTTCTTCAGAGAAAATATAGAAGGAATAGGTTATACAATTGTCTATACATAAACCCGGCTGCATTCCTCGCCTCGTTTTCAGGTCCAGAATTGAACTCACGTCGCGCTCCCTTGGAGTGGCTTGGGGCCTATGCAACCCCCGATCCTTTTGCGTTGCTGTTATTGCTGTTGTATAAGTTTACCCTTTCTGTCGTTGCTGACTTCATTAACGCATATATGTGCTGCCTTTGGTGCTTTCTTAATTTTTCCTCCTTATGCCTTTCTTTTTCACCCATGCATTTCTCCAGTGTGGAAGGTGTTGTTTTTGTTTTTTGTTGAACTAGAGAATTGGCTGTTCTGTGGTGTCTTATATCGAGTTTATGTTCTCGCATTCTTTTCTTGAAATCGCAACCTATTTCTCTTTTGTAAATTTTGTCACATTCATTGTATAGTACACTGTACAAGACACTATCTTCTTCGATGTTTTCCTATTTGTTCCCCTTTATTATCTCAGATTCCTCCTTCATTATTTTTAGATGAATTCTATTCACGCTTCCTGTAGGTAAATGTCTAGTGCTGGAGATTGTACGGGGACAGTTGGTACCTCTTATTACTACTGTTTTTTTTACCCTACTTTAGATGTTTTTATTTTCATTTTTACTATTAGGCCTAGTGGGAAAAATATTCATATATACAACTCGTCTCATGAACACTTAAGATACACATAAACGCGAGGACACTTGCATCAAACCGCAAATTAGAGAGATTTATGGAAGAATTCTCAAAGAAGGTGGAAAAACTCGGGTACAGGGGAGTCACCTGTTGTTCCTCAATAGAGGTAAAGAGAATAGATCCATTGGAATTGGATTCTTGACTAATCAAAACATTGTTGGTAAAGAAATGAAGTCAGTAGTATGTCAGGTAGAATATCTTGGATTGTTATGGGGCTAAGTGAAAGATGCATTTTAGAAATAATTCAGTATGATACACCAACTTCACAAAGTTCGGACAACAAAACTGGTTTCCTCTCTGACGATATAAGTTCAGCAATTGATCAAGGAAAATTAATAGTATTTGGTAGTAGGACACCAATGCGAAAATTGAGTAGAATTTAGTCTCTAAACCATGCATTGGGAAATTTAAAAATGGTGAGAGAAGCAAAGGTCAGATACTAATTAATTTTACTAAGAAATATAACATGTGGATGATCAACAACGTGTAGGTTCTAAATGGATTTAGGTAAGTCTTAAAGGAACAAAAAAAAATAAAAAAAATAAAAAAATAAAAGGAACGTGACTTCATATTAAGAAACGAAACCAAAAAATGTAATAAATATAGAGTCATCGTAGGTTCCGCAGCTAAATATGATTTCAGAACCGAAAGAAATAAACTAAAAGAAGAAAATAAGCCTTGCATAGATGAAGGATAACAAGAAGAAATTTCAATCGGAAACCAAAAATAGTTTCGAAGCTCTAAGAAATCATCGGAGATGGTAAAGAGATCAATAGAGATATCATCAAATAATCTACACTGTAGAGAATTTGATTTCTTTCTTGTTAGTGTAGATTCTACATTAAAAAGAGGTCTGGAGGAATAAAAAAGAAGGTCAATGCAGATAAAAGGCAGGAGGGATAGCTA
>NC_134801.1:47026519-47029019 GCF_046742065.1 Oratosquilla oratoria
GAGAGTATAATAAGGTTGATTTGGCAGAATGGCCCGCGACGTACTCGTGTGTCGCACTCTAAACGGACTTCTTGAAGCGCAGTGACTATACGACTAATATCATTGTTGCTATGATTACTATATTTGGTGATGTCAATGTGACATCAATTATTGTGACGGCGATGACAATTATGACGATGCCGATGCCGATACCGATGCCAGTGCTGAAGACGAAGACGATGACGGAGACGATGCCGATGACGGAGGCGATGAGAGGCATACGAAAAACTGAAGATGAAAGCTAAGCCAAAGAAGAAGATGACGACAAAGACGAAGAGGAAGACGAAGAAAAAGACTAAGACAAAAACAGAACAATGATAGGTATGAGTGAAAAATAAAGAAATAACTACACAAAAAAAATAATAAACATAAAGAAGTAGACACATGAATGAATAAATAGGTAGATAAGGCAAGCGATCAATGAAATCATATAAATAAATAAACAAACAACTATCTAAAAATAGGTAAATAATTAAAGAAACTGAAAATAATAAACAAATATATATGAACATAGATAAATAAATTAACTAATGACGAAATTAGTTTATATATTCATAGATGAATTGCATTAACTTTTGTGTTATCACAATCACTGTTTACTAAAACTATGATTTTGAATGATGATAACAGTATCCCTATGTCTATACTATAAATTCTACGATAATAATCACTATTGTAAAAAATGTGCAAAGGGCAATATTATCATAAGATTAGTACTTCTGAGAATTTCTATTGTAAGAATGATCATTGTACTATTACTATTTTTTACTTTTATATATGTAACTGACACCAAAAGAAATACTAATCCTGCAACTATTCTTAACAGAGCAACTAACACTAAAGTTCTTATTGCTATTACTTAGTAACTATATTGTACCTATCAGCTACCGTATACATGCCTACTTCAAATCTACTGTATACTTAAACTCTGATTTATTCATCTAATTATTTTTTCTATTATGAGTGTTTATTTCCTTATTGATGTACCTATTTATTTATTTATTTTTGTTTTTGTGATGTTGTCAATTTGTTTATTTCTTTACTTGTTTATATAATTATTCATTATTTATGCCACAGGCTACCAGGTTTCTCTCTCTCGTTTATCTATTTTTCAGTCTTTTCCATCGTCTATTCCATAATTTTCATTTGCTTCATGTCCTTGTTTTCCTCCTCCTCCCTAGGGACCTCTCCAGTGTTTGTTTTTCGCCCACCTTCAAAGATTTTTTTCATCTCTAATTCCCACTTCCCTCTCGTTCTCTTTCCCCACCTTCATTCCATCCATGCTATTCATTTCCTTTATCCTACAGCCCCCCACCCTCTTTTCCCCTCCCCCTCCTCACCCCCTTCTTTTCATCAGCTTTACGGCTCTCCTATTTTTATTGCATATTTCTTTACTCTCTTCTCCACTGGTCATTTCGTATTGAGGTGTCGCTCGATTTTTCTCTCGCATCTCATTGATGGGCCCGAGCTGCCCGCCTTTGTACCTCCTTTGTTGTTGTTTTTATTTTCTTTCCTCCCTTTTATCTGCCATTGTCTTTTTTCCTCTATCCTCGTCACTTTTCCTTTCTTCCCTTTATACGCTCGCGCCTTTTTATATGTTTTTTGGTTAAGCTTTGTATGGCTACAAGGCTTGTTTTGATTTTCTTGTGATCCCATATGTCGAACTGGGGAATCTTTTGTGTTCTTCCGTCGCAGTAGAGATTGTTTGATACCTGACGGATGTCGGAAACATTTATCGCTATCAAAGTTATGTCCAGTAGCCGTAGCCAGCGCTTATAACTGGCACAGTGCATGAAGAACAATGTTACACGTGGCAACAGTGTGTTTATGTGGCTCTATTGTTTGTTTACATAGTAATATGAGTATTTTAATACGCTGTTCCCAGTAATCTTTTATACATACTGGTTGACACTTACCTTTTTAATCAGTATGCTAACAGTCTCTCCTTCTTCATCCATTCTTTCTGTGCCGAAGACAATTTTCCTTATATCCTGGCTGTCATTAACCTATTTCATTATATCTTTTTAATCTTTGTGACACTGCTACGGTAACTAAAGGATTAAACACCGTGTTACGACTGAAAGTAATAGCTGATTCAGAAACTAGAGTCATTCCTTAATTCTTCACTATCATTTCCTATTTTCGAGTTATATTAATGTTGGGTGTGGTGCCGGTGTTTTTCTTTATCATTATCATATAATGAATTTATTAATTTATAATTTAAGTGCACCATATTTATTCGTTCATTTATTTATCCATTAGTTTATTCCATTATTCTTATCTATTCTTCTACTTATCAGAGCATTAATTTTTATAACAGAAGTACGTTAAACAAAGATTGTTATTGAGATCATCCACATCTCTGCTGTGGATGTGCTGTGTCTTGCGACACTGCTTCTGACCCAGGGCAGTGGACAAGGTGCAGGGATGACCCGTCATTCAGGAGGTGCTAAGATAAGAG
>NC_134801.1:47034019-47041519 GCF_046742065.1 Oratosquilla oratoria
TATGTGATGTTTTACCAGTGTTTTCTCGAGTTCATTGGGTAGGTCTAGATTTTACCCTCAGGAATGTAAGGTCATCAGCCTGATGCAGCCTGACCCTCACCAAATACCTAATTCAAACATTCTAATATAGCTGTGTTCAAACCTCTTCAGTACGGTGAAGTACGTGTATATACTGTTCTACATAATGAGGTCTCGATTGCTCCCCTTCCCGTTTTCTTCCAAGTCTCCTCTGGTATCAGCCAAAAGAGAAATATCTAAATTTTGCCACAGATATAGAATAAGTCGCTAATAACAGCGATTGAATTCAAATAATCAGACTCGGCTGTCGCGAGCTTTGAACTCGGGTCCCTTGGGTTCATGATTATTTATGAATCCTTTTCGAATTGAGGTCTCACTCTAAGCTGAATAAAATCTTTTTAAAAAATTATAAGAAGATTCAAAGAAAGCTTGCCATCGTAGTGAAAGGATTTACTCTTCAGAGACTGTCTCTTGTTCATCTTTATTAAAGCATGTGGTCATGGCAAAAATAAAATTTGCCAAGAGTTTATTGGCAGAAAAGAATTAGATAATTTTCATCCTTCTCAGGTAAGAAGAAACAGTTTTTCAAATTCCTTTTATAGAAGTAATGATAATGATAAAAATAATAAAGTTAACAAATAGGTATAATAGTTGAATATCAAGACAATTGGACATTAATTTCTTCTTGTTTAATTATTGAACGGATCACTGAAATATATGTATAAGGGAAGCTTGATAATTTTGTGAAAAAACGAGCTTTCGGGAAGCTGAATAAGATAGTTTGAAATTAGCCAGAATGAAAGTATTAAAGGAATAAACTAAAGGACTTACGAACGAAGGAATATGAAAACATTTGAACCCGTTCGCTCCATTTCACCCTCTTGTTCATTCTAGCTGCCGCCAGGATATTTTATTCAGTTAAGGAAACAAAGTGAATTCGTGTTCGAATCCAGCAACTCTTGATCACTTACTTTTGAGGTCCTGGAGTGAATTCCTTAATACCATATTTAACTTTCATAATTGTTAAACTTTATTGATGATCGGGACGATATAGTCCATAAAGATAACAACGCTGGTGAGCCGTTGGTAATAAATACCGACATTTTATGACGAAGCGTTGTCACATAGTTGAGAGAAGGATTAGCCGTTGTTGGCAAGAATCAAACAACTAATGACCCCATCACCTGACGAAAGTTGTTAATCGAAATAAGCTTAATGCCTGTCATCCAAATCAGGTACCACACATATAACTAGAATCACATGACGAATGGAGTTAATTTTTTTTTAAATAAAATTGAAATTAAGATATGGAATTCTTTTCGTAAAGGTACAAAACTATAACGTAAGGAGGGAAACGGGAAACGCTGTTGTCAATACAAAGTTAAGCTCTTTGTCTAGCTTTCTGCCTCCTGATACACTTACGGATATTTTCTGTTTGTTGCAAGTAAGACAATAGATGGCTGATCCTTAGAAACACGTAAAGAACAATATAGAAAACATTCTTTTTCTCTCTTCCATAAAAACAATGCTGATCGTGGAGCTCTCACGTACTTCGACAAAGAACGTTTGAGACGCGAAGTGGAAGTGAGAGTGAGAGACAGTGGCAGGTTCCTAAAAAGGTCGCAATACTAGATTTTTTTTTTTTTTATGGAAAAGTATTTTCAGTCTATGGTATATGTTTTTATATATAGTCTTCATATAGAGAGTCATGAAAAAAATATTTACTCACGCTGCAATTATAACAAGGTCAATATGTCTTTTTTATTCGAGTATGTGGTATATTTTTATATGTAATATCTAACTTACACATAGGTAGTTTTCTTGAATAGATAAAAAAGAGAAAATATCGAAGAAGTTGGACTTTATGCAATGAAAAGTTCTTGGTGGGCCAGAACTTTTGTGTCATATATACATACATACATACATACATATACACATACATACATACATACATACATACATACATACATACATACATACATACATACATACATACACAGGTACAATACATACATACATACATACATACACAGGTACAATACATACATAAATAAATACATACATACATACATAAATATATATATATATATATATATACATATATATATATATATACAACATATACATACATATATACATACATATATACATACATACATACATACATACATATATACATACATACATACATACATACACACATACATACATACATACATACATACATACATACATACATACATACATACATACATACATACATACATACACACATACGTACATACATAAAAACGCATAAACGCACATATACATATCCATGTATATAAAGTATCAGACATATGAAGAAACGGATGAATTGGTACATGAAAGAATAACTTACTTAGTTAATTCATTTATACATACTAAAAGTAACTAAACAAATGAACAAGTATACGACAACAACAACAACAAGTATACGAATCAATAACTGAATAATCATTTGGCTAGCGAGTGAATATCATGAGAGAACATTAATGAATTAATACACGAAGAGAAATAATCCAACAAACATATAGATTTATTAATTGAAGGGTAAGTAAACATGTTAAGTCAAATAAAATTATTTTGGACGCTTGAGATTTCGTTCTTTTTGTCAAAGTCTAGTAGTATATCACTTCATTTTCAAAGTCTATCTCAAAGTGTTGTCTTTTCCAATTTCCATAGTTTCATGTTTTCAGATGAAAATTTCCACTATGAATGTAAATTGAGTTTGTATTTTTCGTCGCAATTTCATTAGCTTCAATTAACATTTCTTACATCGTTATCGCAGCTTGTACAGTGTGGATAAACACGGTGTTATCGACTTGCTCATCAAAGGTACATGACGTTTTCGATATTTATACGAAAAAATATTAAGGTACGAATCTCAGTATACACCTTATCTTGCTGCACGGTTGTAAGACATCGACATTGAATACTGACTTGAAGAGACGTTTCGACGTCTTTAGTAACAAATGTCCCCGAAGCATTGGGGAATGTCATTAGTATTACTATGTATAAAACCAAAGACGCAGCCCGAAGGGATTTCTTCCGATCTTCTTTTCTGCATGACGGGAAGGAGAGGAGGGGTCACCGATTAATGAAGCGGACTTTCTGTGGATGTGCTGTGTCTTGCGACACTACTTCTGACCCAAGGCAGTGGACAAGATGCAGGGATGATCCATCATCCAAGAGGTGCCAAGATAAGAAGGAGTGAAGAGGGTAGAGGGGAGTGGAGTATGTGGGGGATGGAATGGGTGGGAGTAGTTTCTATGCCTTTGTTTTTTGGCTACCTTCCTTGTAAGGGGGAAAGAGCCTTTGGTATATGTATGTATGTATGTATGTATGTATGTATGTATGTATGTATGTATGTATGTATGTATGTATGTATGTATGTATGTATGTATGTATGTATGTATGTATGTATGTATGTATGTATGTATGTATGTATGTATGTATGTATGTATGTATGTATGTATTTTTGTATGTATGTGTTTATGTATGTATGTATGTATGTATGTATGTATGTATGTATGTATGTATGTATGTATGTATGTATGTATTTTTGTATGTATGTATTTTTGTATGTATGTATGTATGTATGTATGTATGTATGTATGTATGTATGTATATGTATGTATGTATGTATGTATGTATGTAAAACCAAAGACTGTCCTGTGAGACTCAATCAAGATGAAGCATAAGTTTCGTCTATATGGGCAAGTGGCACTCTTCCCTGATGTTGACTCCACTTATTGGGTTAACTCTATAAGAGACAAATCCCGATGGAACAGACACACGGGGCACTCACAGAACTCATAACTGGAACAAGACGACTGATCTTCTTAAGAGGTATTTGGGATGGGAAGGGTGATTGCATGGGTCTTGCTCGGGAAATCGTAAGAAATGGCTTCAACGTTTTAGAGAAGTGAGCCGGCATTCGACATATACGCTGTTGTTACTGTTGTTGCTGTTGTTGTTGTTATTGTTATCATCATCATCATCATCATCATCATCATCATCATCATCATCATCATCATCATCATCATCATCATCATCATCATCATCATCATCATCATCATCATCATCATCATCATCATCATCATCATCGTCATCGTCATCGTCATCGTCATCGTCATCGTCATCGTCATCATCATCATCATCATCATCATCATCAAGCTCATATTGATGATAATCATGATGATGATCATGACAACATTCTTATTTTTCATCTTTTGTTTCATAGACAGATCAGTCTGATAGTCCTTCACTGCTTCAAAGAACTTGCCGACATCTAAGAGATGTTTGTTGATCAAAATATTTACAACCTGTTTGTCATATTTTTGTCACATTTCATTCCATCCCTACGACAATGTTCCGTCACGCGAATAAAACTACGCGAAATGTACAAGTGTAAAATATATGAGGTGCGTTAGGCTGGAGGCATGAATTAACGAGTTTTGTATCTTTAACGAGTTTTGTATATATCATTACCCTGACGTCCCTTCGGTTGATTAAAATTGTCTGCGAGTAACCAAAATAGAGATCGATAAACATAATTCTATAACGAAGAATATAATAAAGAAAGCCTCAACATTTTGGCTACATTGACATCCTGATAGGTCTGTGATTCTTAACCTTAAAAAAAAAAAATCCCGTACCTCCATACAATACACAATGCAAACATATGAAGAAAGATTACTGATACAAACCTGGCTTTGTTTTCTCATGGTAAACATACAGTACCATTGCACTGACTATCATGTTTCGTATCCCCATGTTTAAGGTATCGTACCCCGTGGGGTTACAGGTTCCTAAGGTTAGGAACCACTGCGTTAGAGGGGGTTTACACGATCGAACGCGGTTCGACAGACACGTGTTTAAAGTGATGTGTGAACGTGTGAACGGGGTATTTGGTTGTCGAACACGTTGGTTAAACCCCAAATACCCCGTTCACATGTTCACACAACACTTTAAACACGTGTCTGTCGAACGAATGGCCGACCCAACTGAAGGAGGATTAATAGATAGTCATAGAACTATGTTATTTGCGCCTCTTCTCTGTTTTTCAACTTTCAATCTAACCTGTAATGTCTATGCACATAGTTCCCTTAAGATCATGGCCAAATCGCTCTCAGTATTATCCTACTAACGCGTAAGACCAAGGCAAGGAGTACACTATTCGCCTGATTCAGAACACACACACGCACACACACACACACACACACACACACACACACACACACACACACACACACACACACACACACACACACACACACACACACACACACACACACGAACACACGAACACACACACACACACACACACACACACACACACACACACACACACACACACACACACACACACACACACACAAACACAAACACACACACACACACACACACATACACACACACACACACACACACACACACACACACACACACACACACACACACGGCCCGGTGGCGGATTGGTAAGGCACTGGCCTCACAAGCCGGAGAACCGGGGTTCGATTCCCCGGTCGGGCGGAGACAAGTTGGGTTTGTCTCCTTTCACGTGTAGCCCCTGTTCACCTAGCAGCGAGTAGGTACGGGACGTTAGTCAAGGAGTTGTGACCTTGCATTCCCGGTGTGTGGAGTGTGAGTGGTCTCAGACCTACCCAGAGATCTGCTATTAATGAGCTCTGAGCTCACTGCCGTAGGGTGGTGTCTGGCTGTCTCGACAGAGGCTGCAGCAGATCCGAGGTGAATACACACACACTCTCTCTCTCTCTCTCACACACACACACACACACACACACACACACACACACACACACACACACACACACACACACACACACACACACACACACAAAGTATATTTATATATAAATGATTTAGGAAAAACACTGAATTGCAGGCCAGTGTCTTTGTACCTAAACATTGTGAAGGAATAGCGGAAGAATGATGAGCAAGAGGATCTAGACATTTTGATAGTTAACCAATTTGGATTCAGGAATGGAAGATCATGTGTTTCAAATCAGGCAACCTTTTACAAAAAAAAAAGAAGAAAAAAAAAAAAAAAAAAAGGATTCAGGTGTACTTAAATCTAGAAAAAAGACTTTTATAAGATCCCATGCAAATTATTTTGTGAACATGAGCCACCGGGCTTCGGACTTTATTATCTACGAAATATGGATTTTTTTAAATGTTTATTTATTATCTATGTATTCATTTATGTATTTATTTATCTATTTATTTATTTGTTTGTTTGTTTATATATTTATCTATTTATTAATTAATTAATTAATTTATCTATTTATCTATTTATTTATTTATTTATTCATTTATTAATATATTTATTTATTTATTATTTATTTATTTATATCTATTTTTATTTATTTATTCATTTATTTATTTTTTGTCTTTAGAAAAACTAAAGGTGAGTTTGGAAAAAAAAATACCACTATCGCCAAAATGCCACAATTTGCTTATTTAAGAAAACGAGATTTTTTAAATGTTATCTATTATACATACTTAGATTGCCTTATGGGAAGGATGAAAGATTTTATGAAGGACCAATAAATGCAAACCAATAAATAACAAATAAAATTCATAAATAAATGCATAGGTATAGTTAGATAATAAACAAACAGGTGAATAGTAAATGATAATAAATTGGCATATAACTAATAATAAATGAAAATCAAATAGACAAATGATAACAAAACAAAAATAAATAATATGAAATAAATTGTAATCATTACAGCATCTTGCTTAGGGGTTTATCTAAATGATTCTTATAGCTTCGAACTGAACTACATTGTACTACCTGTGTAGGAAGTTTATTCCATTCATTCACTACACGGTTGGCAAAGTTGTTTCTACCTGTTTTGTAAACACCCATTATATCACGAAGTAAATGAAAGATAAAGAGGACTGGAAGAGCATGACAAACTTCGCTATCAATTCCAATACTATAAAGTACAAATCAGTTAAAAATGACTCCAATTAGAAGTAAACCATCAATGATTTACAGATAGCTATGATAATAAAGGAGAAGAGCCTGGTCGCGTTTGATAGAACTAATTTGTTACCCGATAAACACAATGGTAATATTGTCGGCAAAATATATAAAATATTAAGGACCATAAGACTGATGTTTTATTTCATAGACGAAAAAATTATGAAAATACTCATAACGAACCTTACCTGACCTAGATTGGATTATGCAGCAGTGGCGTTGTCTAATATATCCCCATGCCTTATGATTCTATCTAAATGATTCATTAAGTAATTATTACCAAGAAATCCTATTAAGTGGCTCATGATATTGCAAAATTGAAGTATCCGTCACAATTGCAAAAACTAGACAATTCATGAAGCAACATGCTATCATCAGTAACAATGCTTTGATGTATCAATTATTCCTACCTTTGTGTTATGACTTGTCATCTAGGTTGCTTCGACATA
>NC_134801.1:47056519-47059019 GCF_046742065.1 Oratosquilla oratoria
CTGTAATCATTATAATTTATTTCATATCATTTGTTTTCGTTTTGTTATCATTTGTCTGTTTGATTCTCATTTATTGTTAGTTATGTGTCAATTTATTATTATTTACTATTTACCTGTTTGTTTATTATCTAATTGTACCTATACATTTATTTATGTATTTTATTTATTATTTACATTATTATAGTTTTTATTTATTAATTTTTTTTTTTTTTTTTTTTTTTTTTTTTGTATCCGACCTAGTTATGGACCAAAAGCTCTCCTGTCGTCTTGCTCCGCCTTTGTAATCCTTTGAGACTGCAAGAGACCATAAGCTCTACGCCAAGTAGTTCGTCCCTTACCACATGTCATTCCTATCCATAAATTGATCTAATCATCGCTTAAAACAACCAATTGTTTTAGCACTCACTACTTATTTGTTAACCACTCTATTGGTAAACCATTTTTTGTATATTTTCTTCTTAAATCTGATAAGATGGGCATATATGCACTTAATAAAACTAAACTGAAAAGGAAAGGTTAGTTTGCGCTTAGGATTGTGGGAGATAGGATATCGGTAATGAAAATATGGCGAGGGTAGGAAGAAGTGGTCCTCTTTGTGAGTGTTGATAATGTGTGTTGAGTGATACGAGTGCAATTGAAAAATAGATTGGGAGATGTAAATGCCAGTAAATATGGATAACACTGATAATAAGAAATGTGAGAACAGGAAAGAAGAAATTTAGAATTGCTTAAACTAATGTGTGGACATTTTTGAAAGGAGTGTGGATGTAGAGGTATTTCGTGATCTAAATGATAGAGTACGAGATGAACCAGTGGATGGAGTAAAAGGAAGTATGGTGTGCCAGAAAGGAGCAAAAAGCATAAAAAAAATAGAGATACGTGCTAAAAGAGGACTGGTAACAGCAAATACAGTGTTTAAGAAGAATGGTATACATAGGTATACTTGGGCTAAGGTAGTTAATGGGAACGTCGTGGGAAGAACTTTAATAAATTTTGTAGTGGTATTCAAGATGTGAACTAAGAGAATTCTAGGCCTGAACATAACTAAGGGAGAGAGAGATGGAACATTTAGTCATCATTTGTTGGATGGGAGAGTGAGAATGGATGCAAGATGTATAAAGAAGAGAAGAGGAGGCAGAGGAGCTGAGACAGGACGAGTTGTTTGAAAAGTAGAAAGTGAATGAATACCACGAAAAAAGTCGTTTACCTCCTTACAACTAAAGTGTTCTTTTTGATGTTATTATTATGGACTGGGATATACCAGAACTTCTATCCTTGTGAGTAGACAAAGGGTTATCACGGAGATAATTGTAATAACTTACAAGAAGTCAGAATAAGAGAGTGACCATGTACGGAAAGATGTGTCTGTAACTATAGAATAGATCGGTGGCCCGCAGAATAAAAGGCAGTTCCCCGGTACTGATGGGGTTATACAACTGTGATGGGAATTATATGAGGTCACGTTTTCTCATTTTTTTTTTTTTTAATCGTATTAGCCGAAGAAAAACAGACAAGCCTGTTGTCCGTGCAACCAAAAGCAATTGAAGATGTCACATCCAATACACATAAAACCACACATTTAGGATTTTTTGGAGGCTAGGGTCTTCTCGGTCTATCCCGCAATTACAGTGACCGGCTCCACAAAACTTGTTCTGGTTAAGACCAAGAAATCTTACTCAGTTTAGGTTACATCACCATCGATGGGTTTAGCTTAACCTACTCTCTACGGTCACAGAAAATCATGTTTTTTTTCTGACCAACTCTAAGCGATTTGATTCAGTTAAGGGGAAGAACACATGCTTAGGGGATTAAGACTATTTCTGTGAACTCTTTTGTAACGATGACGTATTTCAGATATTTTATTTTGATTGTTACCACACGTTTCTATTTAACTTAATGGACGCCACTACAATGGCCAGGGATGAAGATTGACCCAACACTTTATAACGATAAACACGACAGATTATTTGTAGGTTAACGACAGACGAATTTATTCAGTTTAGTCGATGTCATTGTTGCAAAAGGGGGTGTCATTTTAACGAAGAGGATATCATTCTTTGTGTATTATTTACAGCCGTTTCTAGTCCGTTGGAAAGAGTTGCCACTAACAGTGTAGGTTTTCCGTGATAAGTATTTTTATCTTTGAAAGAGAGAGAGAGAGAGAGAGAGAGAGAGGGGGGGGAGACAGAGAGAGAGGGGGGGAGGGAGACAGAGAGAGAGGGAGAGAGATAGATATAGAAAAAAGACAGAGACAGAGACAGAGACAGAGACAGAGACAGAGACAGACACTGAGACAGACATAGAGATAGAGAGACAGACACAGAGACAGACACAGACACAGACACAGACACAGACACAGACACAGACACAGACACAGACACAGAGACTGAGACTGAGACTGAGACTGAGACTGAGACTGAGACTGAGACTGAGACTGAGACTGAGACAGAGACAGAGACAGAGACAGAGACAGAGACAGAGACAGAGACAGAGACTGAGA
>NC_134801.1:47071519-47076519 GCF_046742065.1 Oratosquilla oratoria
ACACCTTAGTCTCCCTCTCGTCTGTTACCACAACAATTGTTTTGGCATAGGATTAACAGCTGTACTGTCATAATATATAAGTGTCATATTTCCTTGACAGAGATGCTGAAGTGTGAAATCAAGATTGTTAAAGAATAATGTCCTCTACGGTACTGCAACAAAGGGACGGAAATGCCTCGTTATGCGAGGCACGTGACCATGACGTAAGATGACGCGCCTTCGAAAAATCGCATGAGACTCTATTTCCAGTATCCTTGTTGTCGAAGTCACCCAGGGAGTCTGGAAGACATCAAACCGGTCATTACCACGAAGATTAATTAAATCACCTGACGACAGCTGGACTACAAGTGATAGTGCCCCACGGCAGGGAAGGTGTTAAGAACCAGCTCAAACATAGGAGGCAAAGATTGATTAATTTTGACGACACAGAGCGGATCTTATTAAAAGTTTACATTAAGTGTGAATTTTGAATATATCTGATTAGCATCTTCTCATCCGGTAATAAGTTAGCCAAGTCCAAATTGCCCAACCCTCTCCTAAAAGTTTTGGAACATATATCCAAGGGTCTTTTCGTGTGTTTTTCTACACACACACACACACGCACACATATACACACACACACTCACACACACACACACATGTGTGCACGCACGCACACACCCACGCACGCACGCACACATACACACACACACACACGCACACATACACACACACAGACACACACACAGACACACACACACGCGCACACACACACACACACACACACACACACACACACACACACACACACACACACACACACACACACACACACACACACACAAACACACAAACACACAAACACACACACAAACATAAAACATACACAAACACGCATTCAAACATACCCACACAAACACACACGTACACAAACACACGCAAACACACAGACATACAAACACACAGACACACACACACACAAACACACACACACACACACACACACACACACACACACACACACACACACACACACACACACACACACACACACACACACACACAAACACACAAACACACAGAAACACACATGGAGGCACAAACTCACACGCAAAAACAAACACGCGAAAACAAATACACAAGCAAAAATAAGCAAGCACAAGCAATCAGAAACAAATGCACACACGCACGCGCACATATACGCACACACACAAACAATGACACGAGTGAGATAAAAAAAACACACACAAATTGTGGCGCATGAGTCCTATAGGAAAAACTGACCCAGTGGTTCTTGAATTCCAGTTAGAAGAATTAGATATAGAACCTGGAATTCGATCATAGACATGAAGATATAATTCTCGGTAACGCAACTTCTCCATAAAGACTAACTCAGTAAAGAATATGATAGCATCATCTACAAATCTATTGTAAACAAATTTGTGCCAAGAACTAGTGAAAGGCAAATTTGTTAAAAGACTGATTTATTAAAAAGTTTGAAAAAGCAAAGCTTGCCAGTGTCACGGAGAGGAAAAGGTGTAAGTGAGGATATTAGAAGACTAAAAGAGTACAAAGAGCTGAAAATAATTATAGAATGATCCATTGGAAGGGGGAGAGGAGGTTTGAAAAGGATAATATTCATAAACACAAAGATAAACCTAAACTGATCTTTAATCTTTTAGCTCAGGAAAGACAAAAGACCCCCTGAATCTAAATCTGTTACTGTATATTAAAACTAAGTAAATACACTCTCGCGCGCACACACACACAAACACACATACACACACACACACACACACACACACACACACACACACACACACACACACACACACACACACACACACACACACACACACACACACACACACACACACACACACACACACACACACACACACACACACACACACACACACACACACACACACACACACACACACACACACACACACACACACACACACAGATACACACATATACTCACAAAAGTACACACGTAATACATACACAAATACACGCATATATACACGCACAAATACACACTGAAGTGCACACACAATGCACACAAAATACGAAAGACACAAAACACACAAAAGCACATAAAAATGAATAAAAAGATACACACAACTACAGACAAAACACACAAAATTACACACAAAAATACACGCACAATTACACATACAACTACATACAAGTAAAAACAAAAACACACAAAATTGCACACACAAATACAGACAAAAATACACACAAATCATAAAAGCACAAAAACATACAAAATACATAGACAAAAAAAATTATACTCATATAAACACACGTTAATACACACGCAAATACACACGCAAATACACACACAAATACACACACAAACACACATACACAGACGCACGCATACGGAGGAGAATGCCACAGAGATGAAGTTAATTACTTGGTGGCAGTAATAACATAAGAAGGAGTACCTTCCTGTACGGAAGGACTTAGCAATACCTGTCAGTTAAATTAGTTCTTGGAACTATTTCAACAGAGAAGTTTTCGTCTTTGCATTCTCGGAAGACGTGAGAGAACACACACATGTGCTTATACTCTATTCCGGAATTAGGTTGATTTTTGTACTTGTGACTTGGACCACATCATGAAGAGTAACATTCTGTTAGGTTGATATTTATGCACAATCATGAAACTTTGATCATTATTGTTGAATGTCAGAGTAATGTTTATGGTTATACACAAAATTATCACTGTATATTTAAGATTAATTTTTGGATAATATATGCAAAATGTCGACAATTATATGTAACGGACATTCATATGAACGCCTGATGAGTCAGGTGTAATATTTGAAAGTTTGCATAATACATATACAAGCAAGTACAAAAGTCTTGGGTCACGTTTGGGTTTTCATTATGCAAAAATTTTTTCACGACATATTCGATGAAATTTTCTTTAGAGTATTTACCATATTGGAAAAAGACATCACATTCTATGAAGGATGATATAAAGTACTTGATAAGATTTTATTGGAATAATGCAAAATGAAATATAGGTGTCGGCTTTTGAAAATTACAAAAAAAAAAATAATAAGATAAACAAATAAATAAATGAAATGAAAAAAAAAATCCTAAGTGTCATGTTATTTTTATTTATTTTTTTTTTTAATTCAAAACAGCGTTCCTGATAAATATTTGTGTTTACAAAGGCTCATCTGTCTCAGGTGAAGAGGTCTTTCAGGGCTGAATAAACTCGTCTGGCATTGACAAAATAAAAATAAATCTGATAAATCAATCAATATAATTGTTGTCCTCTTGAACTTCAAAAGTCTCCCTTGGTTAAACATGGTACTTCTGGGATTTGCCAGAAAAGAATCATCAAACTAGCAAGTTTAATGGGTTAATGAAGATCTATTCTTTGATCATTTACCGTAAAGTCTAGAATTCCTTCTAAGATGAGGTAGATTGTCTGGCGTCAGGCAGAGGAGGCTAGCTGAGTTTGACACACATACATACATACATACATATACCAAGGCTTTTTCCCCCTTACAAAGGGGGTAGCCAAAAAGAAAAAGGCATAAAATCATTCCCACCTATTCCATCCCTGAATACACTCCACACCCCTCCACCCTTCCTCTTATCTTAGCACGTCCTGAATGACGGGTCATCCCTGCACCTTGTCCACTGCCCTGGGTCAGAAGCAGTGTCGCAAGACACAGCTGAGTTTGACACCGGGGATTAGTTGTTTTCTCAAACCATATCTAGTCCTATACTGCCCCTGCCCTCTGTACTCCATGAAATATTTGGTGAATATTTGATGCATTCAGTATTCTATGGCTTTAGTGACATCCCAATGAACTAACGGTGGAATTCTTAAAAAAAAATATTCCGTTATATAAATCCTATATAAATTCTTGGAAGGGAAAAATTTATATACGGAGAGAATTTTTTTAAGAATACCACCGTAAGATTCTTACGGTTGTATTCTTAAAAAAAAGATCCTTATATAAATCTTTCCATCCTGAGGATTTATAAAAGATTTAAATTAAGAAATATATATATATATATATATATATATACATATATATATATATATTATATATATATATATATACATATATATATATATATATATATATATGTATATATACATATTTAAGACTACCACCGTAAGTCATTCGGTATGGGTCTATGACTGGTGACATCTCTATTCAGGAAAAAAAAAAATAGTAACAACTTTTTACTTCTTTTTTCCCTTTATTCTACTACCTTACTTGATTCTCTCCTTTGCTACCTCCATGATCCAACCTCTCAGCTGTGATATAGTCCTCAAGGAGAGAGACGCTGGTTCTTAGTGAAGTTACAGAACATTGCCCTCTGGGAGGACTTTAGCAATATTGAGGATTTTGTTCTTGATTTCTTTTTTATTAATCTTTCACTACCTATTGGGAAGAAATAATCATATATACATATATTTTTGCTAACTAGACAATCCTATCCAGCTTGAAAGAAATGTTTGTACAATTCTTTAACCATCAAAGGCTTCTCTCACTCGAATGAAACCAACTTTTGTCAACCAGAAGAAATACTTTAAGAGTCGTAACTTGTCTTTTTCATTTCTAAAAGCCAATTCGAGGTAGCACGTTTTTTTTTTTTTTTGTCCTTTTCAGCACAAAGCTATGCCCAAAACAGAATAAAATAATCTAGCGGTATGTAAATGATAACCCATTAAAATACCGTTGTACAAAACTATTATGTTAATTACATTGATTAACCCTTTCTTCACTAGGTCTTGTCTTATGCTGAATAATTATTTGACGTTATCTTTATCATAACCTAGTAAAATTATCACCATAATGGAAAGTTCCCCTAAGAAGATGGACTCCAAAAGACTGACTTAGTTCTTTATTTTACCTGCCGTCATGTGATTTTATTGGGTTATGGGGTTTGCCTTTGGAAGCAAAAGCTTTGTACCCAGCTGAAGTCGATCCAACTCAATTCATTCTTTCGTTTCATTAAACGACTTATACTGAA
>NC_134801.1:47079019-47081519 GCF_046742065.1 Oratosquilla oratoria
ACACTGAGAAGATACAGAGAAAGTACTGAGAAAACGAGAAAAAAAATGAGAAGCAATAGAATCGCAATGCGAAGAAAATGAACACCATGCTTCGAAGGAAATGATGCGAGACCCGCCGGCAAACTAATCACACACAGCCCGTCGAACGACCAATCCGTGTAAAACCAAATCGCGAACGAGAAAGAGATCAAGACTGAGGACCAACTAAGAGTAAACAAGAAAGAACAACGGAGGAACGTTCGCCAAGGCCCTACATCGATTTCCCAAAGGTATCGTGGTGAGATGCACAGGATGCATCGTCCCTTTTAGGAGTTGTTCGGTCCTGCCGTGAGTTAATTGTTAATGAGGTATTGTTCATAGGCGCCCTCAAATAGGGAGATGATCAAGTTCGGTAACGTTAGGTTAAGCTTACGTGGGTTTAGATCTATGTACGTTAATCTAGACTGACAGTAAACAACATTTTGGGTGGCCTCAAGGTGGATGCCACCATTCCGAAACAATCTTGGCTGATATTAAAACAACATTTCGGGTGGAACAGAAGTACACGCATTTCTGATTCCTTCTTCTAGTGTGGGAACGTCTTGTGACCCGGGGGCGTACACTTTGTTCTTAATGTAATTGAAAGAATTCGAATAATGTAATCAAATGAGAGAGCATCATAGAAACGTATGAATGAAGGGGACTACAAGAGGCCATAGGGCCTTCACTAGGCAGTTCCGTGTCCATTACCACCTATCATCCTCATCCATAAAGTTATCTAATCTTCTCTTCAAGACACGGAACCACAGCAATCAATCCAGCCATCCAGGAACGTCTCATTCAGAAATGAACGAATCACACGTGAGTAGTGAGGAGAGGCACAGTCTTGCTGGAAAATGACTTCTTGTATGTTGGTCACAGATGGCAGTTGCTGGATACAGAACTCCTGAAGCATACGAAGGTAATTTTCTCCATTGACGTTTACAGTTTCCATTTCAATTGCAGAAGAAAAACGGAGCAGTCAGCCAAGCTGAAGAGATGGCGCACCAGACGACTGATTTCATTGTGCACATTCACGTTGACGGATTTCCATAGAATTGTAGGTGGTGCTGTGCTTATTGGCACAACCAGAAGGAGAGCTTCGTCACTGAACCTATTGTGTCTCTTTTGTAGTGATGCAACAGTACTTCATACTCGCCAATCGCACATTTGAGGTCCCAGCTTCTGAATAACCTGGATTTTATACGGATACAGCTTGAGGTTGCACCTCAAATTTCGTTGTATAGACGTCAAGCTGCTCATCGAATGGAGTTTCCTTGACTCTGCGCTAACGCCTAATGAATAGTTTTAAGATTCTCTTAATTCTGCACACTTCAGGTCTTCCTGATCGGAGAATATCCTTTAAGGATCTGGTCTTCATAAACTTACGGTGGATGGCGACGAAAATATTCAAAAAATGAAAATCGTCCTTCCATGCAATAGTTTTATACCTGTTACAGATGCATGACGACAGAAAATATGGCATATAATTTCAATCGTAGACTATAAAAATAGTCTCACGTACTTGTTAAGATTTTACTACAAGATGAATTTCATTGGTCACTTATTTGAAGCAAAATCAAATTAAACTAACGAGTGACTTTTGAAACAAACTGCGCTGTCACCATGATGTTAGGACATGGGGGTAAGTAGTGGATTCATGTGTAAAAATCTCATTAAATAATGGCAACGGTCCACTTCTAGTTATCTAAGCCCTTACAATTTGTGGACAAGTAGAAGGGGTGGGTATTTCCACGTTAACAGCACGTGAGTGATGTTATCTGCTGTATGTGTTTAGATTTGTATAGAAGTGTTTTGTAGCATTGTATTCATTGTACTTTATACCGGGTTCAATTCTATGATACTGTAAGCGTGGTATATTCAAATGTTTTCTCGAGTATGTCCTTTCGACTCCATTCTGTTCTTATGATTTGTGACTTAAAAAGCTAACCAAGGCTAGCGTTACAACGTTTCTTCCAATACATGAGTATTATGTGGGGAAACTAAGAAATACGTGTTACTATTTTTTTTTTTTGGGGGGGGGGAGAGGGTGTTCACATTTCGAGAAATATCTGTTTTCCCCTTTGGACTCGACCCCACCTTTGTTGATTATCAAAATAATCTACCAGGTTAAGAGCCACAGGAAATTAAACGAATGCGCTAGTAAATTAAGACAAATAGCCAGTTTCAAAATAACTTGCAAATATCTATCGGGTCACGTTAGGTTGTCGTAGACTGGAGTATATAGGGTTAGACTGGATTAGGTTGCAATAGATTACATTAGGTTGGGCGAGTTTGGGTTAGTTTGGGTTAAGTTGGGTTAGGCTGGGTTAAATTGGGTCAGGTTGGGTTAGTTTGGGTTAGGTTGGGTTAGGCTGGGTTAAGTTGGGTTAGGTTGGGTTAGGTTGGGTTAGGTTGGGTTAGGTTGGATTAGACTGGGTTAAATTGGGTCAGGTTGGATTAGGTTGGGTTAGGTTAGGTT
>NC_134801.1:47086519-47096519 GCF_046742065.1 Oratosquilla oratoria
ACATCAACCCCCTTTATGTATTTCTGTTCTTTGCTTGCTTGTCACTCCCTCCCGTGCCTCCTCCCACAACTGCCGTTGTTGTTGTTGGTGACGTCACAGCCACCGCTCGTGTTGTTGTGTGCTAATTATGCCGGATCACTCATTGAAGTCGACTGCTTTGTGGCGATCTTCCATTGATATCTTGTTGATGCTGCGGGAGGCTGTACTGGCGATCCGTTCCCAGAGCTCTTGTTTGTTTATGTTGAGATTACTGAAGGTCATTTAGATATTCCGGGTGATGTTCTGTTCTTGTGAGAAGAATTTCAGTGTTCCTATCGTTGTTTACATTTTCTCTATATGGATGTACTTTTAAGAGTAGCAAAACAGATTCATTCTAAGAACAGGGAATCATGGATAAATAGATAAGAAAAGCAATAGATAGAGAGATGAATTAGATCAGTACTAAGATAGATTAGACAAATAGACAAATAACCAGTAAGAGAGATGAACATGTAAATAAAAAAGTAAAAAACAAAATAATAAATATTTAAACAAGCAAACAAATAAGTAGATAAACAAAGAATGTCTATCTATTTATATATCAAGGGCTTTTTCCCCTTTACCAGGGGGCTAGCCAAAGGTAATTGGCATGAGCCTAGCCCTACCTATTTCCCCCCCACATAATCCACTCCCATCCATCACCCTATCCTCTCTCCCATCTTAGCTCCTCGTGGATGACGGGTCATCCCTGTATCCCGCCCATTGCCCTGGGTCACAAACAAAACAAAATAAATCATATTACAAATAGACTACAAATTAATCGTAATAAAAAAGTAATTGGAAGTAAAAAGCAAACAATAATGAATACGAAAACAAATAAATGAATAAATAGATAGTTCAATAAGATATTAATAAATAAATAGATGAATAAGGAGATATAATGAATAAATGAATAAACAAACATACCAACAAATGAACAAACAAACAAACAAATTAACAAACAAATTAACAAATGAACAAACGAACAGACGAACAGACGAACAGACGAACAGGTGAACAGACGAACAAAAGGCTAAACGATAAAACGAGAAAACAATAAAACGATAAAACGAACAAACGAACAAGCGGACAAACGGACAAACGGACAAATGGACAAACAGACAAACGAACAAACGAACAAATGAACAAACGAATAAGTGAACAAACGAACAAACGCACAAACGAACAAAAGAACGAACGAACAAACAAGCAAACAAGCAAACTAGCAAACAAGCAAACAAGCAAACAAGCAAACAAACAAACAAACAAACAAACAAACAAACAAACAAACAAACAAACAAACAAACAAACAAACAAACAAACAAACAAACAAACAAACAAACAAATAAACAAACAAACAAAATATTCATAGAGAACTTTTCATTGTAAATAGTGTATCTTGTATACACACTGGTCTCAAGCCTGTAAAAACATTAATGGCTGCTGCGACATTCAGGGGTCTTAAAAAAATCAGTGTCTTTCCTACAAGACACAGGTATTTCAAGACGTTTACCTTAATATAAAGTACTACTCTAAGGGCGTATTCGGAATCATACTAGTCTCGTATTCATTTAGTTCCGGATTCGAGTCCCGCATTTCTCTCCGATTACCAGTCGTGACAGCTTCCTCCCTCACTCCAAATGGCATAATAGAGAAGCGACTATTTCGGGCGTAGCGACTCAACTCCTACTGTAAGTTCCTCACCTACATTATATTAGCTATAGTTACTATCTCTTATAGTTACTATCCAGCTATAGTTACTATCTCTTATAGTTACTATCTAACTACAGTTACAATCGCTCTTTGGTTTTTTATTCATATTTGTTTATTTCTATTACCTGAAAACTATGATTTAGCTTTATTATCCACAACATCTCACACTAATGTTTTTTTATTCCTTAATTCTACATTTTGCTTTTACTTACGATATTTACACAAATGAAATCACAATATATTTTTCTATTGGTATGAAGGGTCTTCTTCTCACCTTTGTTCTCAAAGGCTGCCATATCGACATTCTAATGCCTCGGTCTGGTCTAGGAACTTCCGCTTTCATGTAGAACAATAGTATTATTACATTTTCTTTATTTCATCACTCACTATCTGTATATTTGGAATCCAACAGATATCTAACCTGCCTCGATGTTATTATTCCATAATTTATTTGAATATCTTTCAAAAGAAATGCACGTCTGTTTAGTGTATGTTGTGCATATTTATGGGTAGTGGTGTGTGTGTGTGTGTGTGTGTGTGTGTGTGTGTGTGTGTGTGTGTGTGTGTGTGTGTGTGTGTGTGTGTGTGTGTGTGTGTGTGTGTTTGTGTGTGTGTGTGCGTGCGTGCATGGGTGGGTGTGGGTGCGTGCATATGTACGAGTGTGTGAATGTGAGTGTGCGTCCGTCCGTGCGTTTGTACGTGCGTGTGTATGTGTATGTTTGTGTATGCATATGTGTGTGTGTTTGTGTATTTGTGTGGGCATGTGTGTGGGTAAGAGTGTACTGTATATATATATATATATATATATATATATATATATATATATATATATATATGTATACATATATATGTTGGAAAACAGCAAACACCAGATTCAATCTGGTGTTTGCTGTTTTCCAATATGGATCCCAGATTCCAAATCTTCTCTTACACATATATATATATATGTATATATATATATATATATATATATATACAGATGCGTGTGTATGTGTGTGTGTGTGTGTGTGTGTGTGTGTGTGTGTGTGTGTGTGTGTGTGTGTGTGTGTGTGTGTGTGTGTGTGTGTGTGTGTGTGTGTGTGTGTGTGTGTGTGTGTGTGTGTGTGTGTGTGTGTGTTTGTGGGTATGCGAGAGTGTGTATGCGTATGCTTGTGTATGTGCGTTTTGTTTATGTGTGTAGAGGACACGCTCGCGTATATCTCTTCGAAGAGTTCGTTTTCCAGTGCTACTCTTTTCTTCATCTGAATACTCATCCTCTTCACTCCTCCTCCCCCTGGCTTTACACCCCTCTTACCTTGCTTTCTTTGGTAAACTTTCCTGGTAGGAAAAAGTCCCTGAAATAACAATATGCTAGACTTCCTACTTTTACTCCCACCCACACTCTCGTCCACGCACTCTCACTTGCATTACAAGGTTAACCAGGAAAGAAACTAGAAGCTGACCTTACTTGTTGATACGTTTTACCTTCGTGATTCATTCGACGTCTTTGTCAGTTTTATTCAAAATGACATAATGACTGAGGAATCCCGTTCCAATTTACTGTAATTTCCAACATTTATTTAAGATGTTTATATTTTTTCATATATATCCAAATGATCTACAATGATATATCACTCAAATCCCAATACTATATAGTCTTTGCACATTTGTTCAAATGTCGTCAAATACACATGACGCTATGAAATAGTCAAACCGTCGATATCCTGTAACTGTGATTTAGCTACTATTTATCACACCTATCTGTAGTCCATTTGTTATAGTCTCACGCTTTTTCTCCTTCTAATACTTCCTCCATGGAAGCGTACTAAAAATACTTTTCATTACGTACAAGTACTTATTTGTACTATGCATGAAGAAGTTTTGCTTGGACAGAATCTTTCTGCACCAGTCAGCCATAAGAGGAGGAGATTAGGATTCAGATTACCATGAAGGGTCTACACTAACTGATGTTTGTGTATGAGCTCTACCAAGTCCCCCGTGAAGGATTTGGGTCCGCCGTTCATCCTCAGTGACCTCATGAGTATGACGTCACACCTCTCGTGTGTTGTTTGTTTATATGTGCGCAGAATTGTGTGTGTGTGTGTGTGTGTGTGTGTGTGTGTGTGTGTGTGTGTGTGTGTGTGTGTGTGTGTGTGTGTGTGTGTGTGTGTGTGTGTGTGTGTGTGTGTGTGTGTGTGTGTGTGTGTGTGTGTGTGTGTGTGTGTGTGTGTGTGTGTGTGTGTGTGTGTGTGTGTGTGTGTGTGTGTGTGTGTGTGTGTGAACATGTACGTGTGCTTGTACGTGTGCGTGTGTTTATTTGATTGTGTTTGTGTTTGTTTGTGTCTCTATATGTTTGTGTGTGCGTTTGTTTTTCTTTTGTTTTTGTTTTGTTTTTGTTTTTGTTTTTGTTTGTGTTTTTGTTTATACTTATGTTTGTGGCTGTGTTTGCACTTGCTTGTGTTGCTTTGCGTGTGAATGTATGCATTTGTATGTGTAAGAAAGACACATATAAAAACACCATTTCACTTGTATTATAATCAAACAATAACTTCCTGTCCAGCTATCATTTGCCTTCTCCAGCCGTCACCCATCATTACCTAACTAGCACCAAGATCATATCAGGAAAAATAAAATTGTGTGAACACACACTCACAGCCCCAATTGTCTTGATGTCGTTATTGTTTGTTTTGCAAGCCGCATGACATGGAAGTTTCTGGACCCGATTGCATCCTTGGTGCCGCCGTTGTTTGCGTCCGTCGCCGACTTGGCCTTCGATGGCTCATGACAAAGCTCGCCACCACATTCGCAGTCACCCAACAGTGCACAATGTCACAATGAATCATTTAAAACAATGGAGTCCCATACTAAATCCCTGGGCGCGATGCGGTCATGTACAGCAGTATTTGGTTTTTGTGGATTTTTTTTTTCGGGGTTTATATTCAGAGATAGGTGGATTCAGAAAACATATTGGTTTTCTTGTTATGAAAAAATAAAGGTTATTTGGTAAATGGAGCGTTCGAATAAGCCACTACTGTTAAAGGGGGTGAGGAACTTACGCAAGGAGACACTAAGATACGACTGAGAATTGAACTATGCCCTGTGTGCTGGGATAGCTAGGACAAGTGACAATCACTGATAATAGTCAAACCTAATTGACAATTGACTTAAAGCACAACACTCCATAGTGGCATAATATCGGTCAAGGCAAAACTGATTGAGAAATCACATGACCAATCGCAATACATACACCAGGAATAAATTTTTGCTTTATAGTCTCGATGACAAAGTGTATTTCCCCACATTGAAAAGTTTAATTGTGTATAAGTCTTTATGGACTAAATATGCTTACATATGGATTTTCACTGAACAGGTAAAGCATTTAATGCTAAGCGTCTGATACATTTTTTTAATGAAAAAAACAACAACCGATAAAGAAAAGGAAATGCCATATGTAATAAGCACATAAGGCAAACATTAACAAACAGTATATTTATATAGTGGGGAAAGCCATGAAAACTACAAAACAGATATGGGCTTTTGAACACAATTGAGTGTTTCTGTGCTTATGTACAAAACCCATCCGTGCTATAGAATCAACAAGTTCAGAGTAGTGTGGCCGACCGCATGTATATACTTCCGACAAAAGTCTGATAATTTAATCGATCTAGAATGAAGTTTATATTTACACCACATTGTTGCCAGGTGATTCTGGCTGTCGTTATATTATTCTATTTGGATGAAAGAGAACGTTGTAGCAGAGGTTAAAGACAACAGAATGAGGCAATATTATGTAGTTCATATGACGCCATTATATGCAATCATACACACACACACACACACACACACACACACACACACACACACACACACACACACACACACACACACACACACACACACACACACACACACGCACACACACACACACACATACACACACACACACACACATACACACACACACACACACACACACACACACACACACACACACACACACACACACACACACACACACACACACACACACACACACACACACACACACAATGCAATAATACCAATTATGGATGTAATTATGGCTGTCGCTAGGCTATATTATTTGGATAAAGGGACCACTGTAGCAAAGAGGTTAAAGACTTCGAGATGTGAAGCAGAAAGAGGCAACATTATGTAGTTCATATGACGCCATTATATGCAATTATACAGCTGCCGTAAACCATTATATAGTCCTTAGTAGGATCATTACTAGTTCAACCTTTCAATATGGTGACACTCATTATAGCTTCAATTCTGGTCTAAATCAGATGGTTTTATTCAGCAGACCGAGGATGAACTTCAACTTGAAGAGCATCTCAGTCGATCGAGACCCGCTTTAGGCCTGTGGCCGCCTTCTTAATTGAATTAAATCGTCTGCGTTTAACCGGAATAAAGACTTAAAAGTGCGTCACCGTATTGAGGGGGTTAATGATGCAACCATCACTGCATGTCTGTGAGCATTACCATTGCAAGGCGTTGCACACGCTGCCACTGCATCATTTAGGGTGAGCGATTAAGTAATCTTTTCGCGCACCATCCAGCTGCTACAGTGATCATTGTCAATGCATGACGTATATCATTGTAGCTTGATCCCATCAACAAGAGTTTTGTTCTGTTTAAAGAGAGACGATTTTACGCTATTACCAGAGCAGATTTTGTCCTGAAGATGAATTCGATTGATCGAAACCTTTTTCGGATAGAATACGGATTGTATACCAACCCCCCCGCTTCTCTTAGGTCAATGAAATATCTTTTTCTTAACCTGAATAATATCTATGAAGAATATCATCTCATAGAAGAAGATCAAAATGTATATGTGATTATGTGACGCCAAGTAATTAGTGGCCTGACAATACGGTCACCAATAATTGCCACATGTCCCTGCTGGCTCTCCAGTTAAAGTGGTCTAGCATTATAAAACTCACACACCTTTGCTTATCTTACTTTTCTTCTTGTTATATTCTCTTATTTATGTGTTATCTCTTCATCCCCTTGATATAATAACTTTTTCATACAATCGTATTCATAAAGACCAAAGAATATTTACAAGGAGAGAGTCGAACACTGAATACTGAGTCTTAATCATACACACACGCGCACACATACACACACACACACACATATACACACACACACACACACACACACACACACACACACACACACACACACACACACACACACACACACACACACACACACACACACACGCACGCACGCACACACATACACACACACACACACACACACACACACACACACACACACACACACACACACACACACACACACACACACACACACACACACACACACACACACACACACACACACACACACACACACGCACATACTCACATATACATTATGTGTAGATATACATTATGTATAGATATATATTTATGTATGTGCATGTGTGTGTGTGTGTGTGTGTGTGTGTGTGTGTGTGTGTATGTGTGTGTGTGTGTGTGTGTGTGTGTGTGTGTGTGTGACAACATTATGTATAGATATGTATGTATGTGTATGTGTGTGTATGTGTGTGTGGGGGGGATGATAGTGGAAAGAGACTAATGTGTATAGCAAAGAAATTTTCCATCTTCACGTATCACCGAAGAGTAAGGGAGTCCGTACAAATCCAGACGCACTCGAAAACAAATCTAATTACAAAATCAGAGTACAAAATTTAAACACTTCTTTTGATTGAAATGAAAATAAAAGGCGTGTGGGTAGATTCAGTGCATGCGTATCCCTTCTGGGTGAGTTTTTCATGCACCCGATCATATAAGAAAAAAAAAAATCGTGAGCGTCAATTCCAACATGCGGCGAGTGTCATACATAAAAGGCAAATCAAAACACGTTCGATGTTGATGCCCCACATCAAGGTTCATTTCGAAAACACGACACATTTACACACAAAAACGAATTCCCCATCAATATGCACCCATCCTCTGAGACGACCAAATCAGGATTAATTCTCTATTAATTTCGTCCAATATGAAGAACTCCCGTTCTGCCACAGTCATGAAATTAGTGAAAGAGAATTGATAGTCTGGTTCTGTATCTATTCCTTAGGGATACTGGTTCAGGCTATTCTATTATTAAAAAGAAAAAAAAAAAAAAGGGCGGGGAGCTAGGAATGACACTGGGAAACACGAAAGTCAATACCATCGATTTCCTTTTGCTCTTTCTTAGGGTATGTTATTTCCGTTTACAGACTTTACATATATATATATATACACACACGTAGTCACACACACATACACACTCACACAAACACAAACACACACACACACACACACACACACACACACACACACACACACACACACACACACACACACACACACACACATACACACACACACACACACACACACATACACACACACACACATACACACACACAAACCACTAACAGACATTATCAATTCCATTATCAAATTCCCCCCGCTCTATGTTGTATGTATTTGTATTATAAATACATTGGGTAATTATGTGTAGGTTTGTTAGGGCTGTCCAGGAACGTTAATATACTCCGTAGTGTCTGTCATCAGGCTATTTTATTAATAGGCTTGACACTTCCTCCGGTGGTCGGGAGATAATAGTCGATGGCGGTAGAGCCCTGACGTACCTGGTTGTTCTTTTTATTTTCCTTGTCTGTCCTTAGGCTAATTAATTAATCTTAGTGGTAGTCTTTTAGTGGCAAAGGCGCTAATGCATGCTTCAAATATTTCTTTTTTTTTTATTAATCGCAAAAAACAACAGATTCAGTCTCTTCACAGTAAACATAAATCAATGCTTATATACCTGGCTCATTATATTGCTGTGATAATGTATTACGTAACCTTTCCGTATGTGTTGTAATAAGTTGGTGTAATACGTAACCTTTCCGTATGTGTTGTAATAAGTAATTAAGGACTTATAGTAATAGACACTTAGCTGTAACCAAATTCATCACCTTTGCCCTTTGTGCTTGGGCTGCCATATATATTTTAATAGAAACCAGCGATCCACAGTACATACATCTGTGTCATCGAGCTGTGTGAACATGCCATTTATTTTTCTTGTCTTAACTTTAGGTAAGAAACGAGTCTATATATACGTAGTCAATACATTATAAACGATGGGTGAGAGGAAGAGTATTAGAAATTCTAAGTAATGTCAATGACAAAAGCCTCCATTCTAAAGCGGCCCATACACGATCAATTATATTGCGCAATTTTATTGTCAATACTCTGAATTGACAATTAAATTGACCGTGTATGGGCGATATATCGCCCATACACGGTCAATTTAATTGTCAATTCAGAGTATTGACAATGAAATTGCGCAATATAATTGATCGTGTATGGGCCGCTTAAGCCCTTGAAACACAACGTCCACTGTTATTATATTGGTCCTACTGACTCCTAACAATTTCATACAGTTTAGAAAGACCTTTTATCCTGTAATAGGTTAAGGTTTGTCTCCATGATTTCCCTAAGACGCCTTGGTCATTTCATTTACTTATCTATTCGTCTTATTTATTCATTAATCTGTTTATTCATTTGTGTATTAATTTTTCATGAACGCAATTTACCTCAGATAAGGTATTTAGGTTTTTCTAATGAATTCAAAGTTTCTCTCGATTTGCTCTACTTAATGTCTTTATTTACTTATTATTTTATTGATATGTTTATTCGTTTGTCTATTTATTTTTGACGAATGAAGTTTAGCTTAAATAAGGTATTTAACTTTTTTCTAATTAATGTAAAGTTTCTCTCGATTTGCTTTAGTTAGTCTCTTTATAAATGTGTAGATGATCAGCCATTGTCAACCTGTAGATGGATAAAATTGTCAAAGGAAAGCCAAAGAAAGCCTTAGAGAAGAGGATCACTGACATCGGCATAACCTTTTGAGCACAGGATCCTGAAATCATCTGAAATCACCTTACTGAATTCATCCTGTGTTATAACAAAATTCTCAAAAAATCGAAACGAGTGAAACCTTTATCACTATGCTCTGCCCTCAACTAACTTAAATCAAACAACATTTGTAATAACAAAATTACTAAACTGCTTAATCGTACCTAAGTTGACTTTACATACTTCTATGTGATGAATTGTTCTAATTTTTTTAATCAAACAAGAACATTTGCAGCATCACAAAAAGAAACATTGCGCGTGCCACTTGAAGTTCATAATTCATTTCGATACATAAATCTTCACAAAGAGAGGAAAAAAAAATGTCACATCGATAAAAACTTGTTTTC
>NC_134801.1:47104019-47131519 GCF_046742065.1 Oratosquilla oratoria
AAGGGAGGAGGATCATGAAGTGAAGAGAAGGGAAGGGAGGAGGAGAGAAGGGAGGAGGAGGAGAGGGAAGAAAAAGAGGAGAGGGAAGAGGAAGAGGAGGAGGAGGAGGAGTAGCAGGAGGAGGGGAAGGAGTACAGAGATCATGAGGATAGGGAGGAGGAGGAAAGTGAGGATGAGGAGAGTCAGGAAGAGGAGAGGGAGGATGAGGAAAGGGATGAGGAGAGGGAGAAGATATAGGAGAGGAAGTAGATAGAAGAGAGAAAGGAGATAGAGGAGAGGAAGGAGGTAGAAGAGAGGATGAAGGAATAGAAGAGGAGGGAGCTAAAAGAGAGGGAAGAGGGTCGAGGTAGGATGAGGAGAGGAGGTGGGGGGAACTTGAGGATGAGTGGACGGAGGATGAAGAGAGGAAGAAGGTGGAAAAGGAGGTGGTGGAGAAGAGGGAGGAGGTAAAGTAGAAAGAGGAGGTAAAAGAGAGAGAGGAGGTAGCGAGGGAGGAAGTGGGGGAACGGGAGGATTAGTGGAGGGAGGATGAAGAGAGGAAAGAGGTGGAAAAGGAGGTGGTGGAGAAGAGGGAAGAGGTAAAGGAGAAAGAGGAGGTAAAAGAGAGGGAGGAGGCTTAGGTGAGGGAATGATGGAGAGGGAGGAGTGTTGAGATGAGAGAGGACAAGAGGTAACAGGAGAGAGAAGGGGAGGGGATTGCGAAAGCTGAAGAGAGGAAGATAAAAGAGAGTAGGAGGAGGAGGAGGAGAGAGAAAGGATTAGAAGAGGGGGGAGTAGGAGGTGGAGAGAGGATGAGACGGAGGAGGAGGGGAAGGAGGAAGAGGGAAGAGAGGGAGGAGTGGAAGTAGGATGATGTGAAAGAGGCGCTGGGGAGGGAGTGGGAGGGGGTGGGAGGGAAAGGGGACAAAAGAAGTGGTAAGGGAGATGGGGGGTTAGGGAGTTAAAGTAGAAGAGGAAGGAGGAATGTAGGGAGGAGGAGTGGAGGTATGAGGAGGGCAGGGATAAAGAGGAGAGGAAGAAGTGGACGGAGGGCTAGGGAAAGGAGGAGGAGGAGGAGGAGGAGGAGGAGGAGGAGAGGAAGTCGCAGAGTGAACAAGGAAGGAGGAGGAGGAGGAGGAGGAAGGAGAGGAGGGAGGAGGAGGGAAGGGAAGGGAAGGGAAGGGAGGAAGGCGTAGAGTGAGGAAGAGAAAATAGAACGTGGACGGGAGAGAAGAGGAGGTGAGGAGGAAGAGAGGGAGAAGAAGGGAAGGGTGGAGGAGGAAAGGAAAGAGGAAGGAAAGAGGAAAAGAAGACGTAGAAGAGGGAGGATGAGGTATAGGAGAATTGGAGGGACTTTGAGGAGGAGGAGGGGAGGAAACTGGGGAAGGAGGAGGAAAGGGAGGAGGTTCAGAGGGAGATGGGGAGGAAGGGATTATTTGTGTTTCTTCGCTGAGAACCAGCGCTTCTATCCTTTGGGGGCAATAACACGCCAAAGAGGTTGAGTTATAGAATTATTCAGCTGAGTTGAGACATCGAGACTGAAGGAGGAGCTTTATGTAATATCTTCGGGTTACCAGAGATCATTAATGAATCATACACTTCAGCAGAGATGTCTTTCTCTGAACTTGATAAAGTCATCTAACGTTAACTGAAGTAATATTGGTAAAGCGGACTTTGACTATTAACTCAAAAATCCCCTTCACTACGGTAACTAAGTTTACATATTTTTTCTGGCTATCGCGTACGAGCACGTGTGTGTGCGCGCGCTCGTACGTGCGTGTGTGTATGCGTGTGTATGTGTGTGTATATGTGTGTGTATGTGTATGTGTATGCGTGTGTGTATGCATGTGTGTGTATGTGTGTGTGTGTGAGTGTGTGTATGCGTGTGTGTATGTATGTGTGTGTGTATGTATGTGTGTGTGTGTGTGTGTGTGTGTGTGTGTGTGTGTGTGTGTGTGTGTGTGTGTGTGTGTGTGTGTGTGTGTGTGTGTGTGTGTGTGTGTGTGCGTGTGTATGTATAGGCATGAACATGTATGTGTGTCTGTCCATCAATATGTCTGTCTGCCTGTCTGTCTATGTGTCTGTCTCTATGTCTGCTTATGTTTCTGTTTCTAGGGTCAGGCAAAGCCCTCAAACGAATAAAATCACCTGTTTTTTCTGAGTTACGTCAGGATAAAATGAATAATGGTGACGCAAATAAGGTCATCATATTAAGACAACAAGGCAGGACTCCCAGTAATGGGTTTAAACTGGACAAATTCAGACTTAAGAAGGAAATAGGAAAGAATTGGTTTACTAATAGGATGGTCAGAGAATGGAACAGACTTAGTAACCAAGTAGTGAGCGCTGAACTATCAGTTGTTTTAAGAAACGGCTAGGCCGCTTTGTGGATGGGGATGACTGGTGGTAATGGACATGGAACTGCCTAGTGTAGGCCTCATGGTCTCTTGAAGTCTCCTTCATTCTTATGTTCTTATGACGTACGATAGTGTGTTGAAATGATTTATCGGGATCTCTTTAGTCCACTGAATTCCATCTTCGCCTTGAAGGACTTCAATTTAAGTTTATTGATATGATTTCCTTCACCTTAGTGGAAAATCCGCACTTGAATGTGGTAATTCATGTTATTTAGATTAATATATTTTCTTGCACTGCATATAATTTCTCTTTTCTTTTTAACTAATGTTGTGCTTTGGTGGCGCAATCGGTAGCATGTGGTTCTCGTGATTTCTTATTTCGGGGTTCGAGTCCCGCACATTTCTTCTATTCTCAGCGAAGACTGTTGGCCCTAGAGTACATAGTGTATATAAAGACGTGACATCCTCAACCGCAGCTACGCTGGCGTGTCCTTCCCTCCCGCATTTGTAGCATTTAGCTAAGCTGACATCCTCTTGAAGGAATAGACCTTCTGTCTCTAACCGGAAAGATATCCCTGGAGTAAGTTCCCACCAGCGTGGTCAATGTAATTATCTTGAATAGCTTAACAACGGCACACATTTCCTGAGATTGTAGACTGCACACTTCGACGTTGCTGCACACGCAGATCGTTGTTGACCGCCCGCTCTTGCAATCATGCGGCTCTATGTACAGCGTCAACCCAAAGATGAACGCAAACTTGTGTCAAGTTCTTTCGGCTCTTTCAATACAGTGACGGGGTTCTGAGATTTTCTTTTGTGGAGGGGAGGTTGACTAATGTTAAGTGATTTTATTCAGCTAAGATGTGAATTGTATGCTAAATGGAGGTTTCAGTCGACATGGTTTATATATATGTATATATATATATATATATATATATATATTTATACATATATATATATATATTTATACATATATATATATATTTATACATATATATATATATATATATACATATCTATATATATATATATATATATATATACATATATATATATATATATATGTTTACTTATTTAGGTGGGGAGTTCACTAATGCCAATTGATTTTATTCAGCTGAGATGTGGATTGTATAAAGAATGGGACTCTCGATCGAATGATGCCTCAGATGAAAAACATTAGTAGCCAATAATAGTATAATGATAACAATGATAACAATGATAACATTGATAACAATGATGATAATGATAATAATAATAATAATAATAATAATAATAATAATAATAAGAATAAGAATAATAATAATAATAATAATAATAATAATAATAATAATAATAATAATAATAATAATAATAATAATAATAATAATGATAATAATGATAATAATGTCACCATATTCGAGGTGCTAAAAAACAACAAATACATTATAAAGTTATCAACGATGATGCACTTTTTATATGTGAAACACATCAGCAAGTAATTACAAGAGAGAGAGAGAGAGAGAGAGAGAGAGAGAGAGAGAGAGAGAGAGAGAGAGAGAGAGAGAGAGATGAAATAAAGAAAAGAAGTGACTGAGGCGAACACACAGGGAAGTACAAGCATCAATATCGCTCAGAATTCCCGAGAACTTATCAGATTGTTGTTTACCATTGTTTACCTTGTCAACCTGGAAGGTTCCTAGAAAGCACTTTGTCTGTTATTAACTCCCGCTTGAGTTTACAGAATCCAGAAAAAAAAGTCTGGAAAGAATGTTCATATGTGCCGTACAAATGAAAAACATGTTTTGGTAGAAAACAAGGAAAGACAGGTGTGATTAAATATGCAATATATTAATAAGCACCTGTTTCCATATAAACACATTCGAATAAGATATATATGTACCCACATTTGCAGCCATAACAATGGTAGATAACATACGTATAGACATACAGGTACATATGTACCGTAGACACACACATAGACATACAGGTGCACTTATAGACACACACACAAACATACAGACATACATCTTCATACTGTACGTTGACAGACAGACAGATTGACAGACTGATAGAATAAACAGATTGATAGTCAGACGTATACAGGCAGACATAAACAGATAAATAGACAGGAGGAAAACACATACACACACGCACACACGCACACACACACACACACACACACACACACACACACACACACACACACACACACACACACACACACACACACACACACACACACACACACACTCAAACACGTACAATCATTCACACTTTTGTCCATATTTTCGTTTATATCTTCATACACACTACATGATGAACACATGTTCTCCTAAACCTATAAAACACTAGTTTAATCAAAGTTGTTCTTGTATTATTTAGAATAGGAATGTGGCTCACAAACGGTACCGTATCCTTAAAACTCTTGACATAAACTATTTTCTTCTGACTAGAATTGTTCCAAATCTATCCCCCATCGCTCATACAACAAATGTTAATTGAATACATTCGGGTTTGAGAGAGTTTTTTTGATATTGTCCCGCATGAGAGACTACTAACTAAATTCACTTCACTTAGGATAAGAGGTAATTTGCCAACTCGGAGAACAATTAAATACATTGAGTTGTTCTGAAAAATCTAGCCAGAAAGATATTACGAATGGAGTTCCTTAGTGTTCCGTTCTGAGACCACTTTCTGTTTAAGGTAAATATCAATAAAATTGTCTGTAAGTTTAAATTTACTGTCTTCAAATTCACTGATGATACTAAGCCGGGCGATATATCATATGATACTTCGAATCAACTGGGTATATGAAAATATTTAGACAAGATAGAGTAATGGTCTCAAAAGTGGAAAATAAAATCTGTCATACAAGTAAAAAAAAAATTACTGAATTTTTTACAAAAAAAAAAAAAAATGGTGCAAAAAATCTGCCTTTGAGAAAGTAAACGAAAAACTGGGATTTGTAGTTCAATCTTTGACTTTAAAATTCTATGTATCAGCTAATTATATGGCTCATTGGCCCTGCGCAGACAAGAAGGTTGCTGTTTCTGTATAGTCCTCATTTCTCATCAAAGGTCCTGCTAAAATGGAAAGGATGCAGTGGTATACTAAAAAACTCACAACAAATATAAAGAACAAAGCATACGAAAACCGTTTAGAACATTTGGTCTCATTTTCTCTAAAAATATTCAGACTCAAGGGTGACCTCATACAAACCTTTAGAATATCAAAGGAAATAAAAATAATAAAAAATCAGATATTTTTCACAAAAAATACTATCCGGGAAAAAAATCTCAAGGTGTCAGGACATAAACGTAACAGAAATTTGGGAAGAAGCAATTTTGTCAACCGCATCATCAATTGGGATAAGTTTCCAATCAAGGTAATTAAAATCTCATATTTCAAAGTTATTCACTTGGATAAATATTTAAACAATGAATGAATATATATACATGCTTTATCATTGTAGAAGTGTCAAATACTTGCCTCCTCTGACTCCTCACACGATTTTTGGCACCTACCAAAAAGAATTTTATAAACATCACTTCTTCATCAGCACCTCCTCCCTTTCACTACGACAACAACGTGGCTGTATCTTTCTCTGGAGAACTTGAACTTTCTACCGAAGTTCTCAATTTCAAACGACTGGGTCGATATTCCTTCTGCTATTTGTCCCTTTAGTTTTTTCCTTCCTTTCATCCGTATTTCTTCTAATGTTATATTTTCTAGTCTGGCCTAGACACTAAAAAGCTTTACGATCCAGATGGAGTATCACTTATCGATCTTAAGAATTAAGCTTCCGTGCTGACTCTCTTACTAGGCAAACTATTCCATCTCAGTCTCCTAACTTCTATATTTTGTGCTGGAAATATGCCTAAATTTAACCTATTCCAAAAAGAAGGGACTGCTGTCAGCTCTATCCTTTTTATAGCTTTAAGTTCCTGGTGTTTGTGCGCGCTTGTATGCACGTGCGTGTACATGTAAGAGTGTGTGTAGTGTTTGTGCAACTCTTGTTTATGCAGTTCAGCTTGTGTATTTCACATAATATACGAGCGTACATTTATGAATATAACATAAGTAGTGGCGATCAACTGCTACTCACGACCTGGATGCACTCTAACGAATACAAAACATGAAACTCATGAACTCTGGTGTAGGTGGCGGTGGTGGTGATGGTGGTTGTGGTGGTGATGGCATTGTTGTTGGTGGTAGTAATTGTGTTGGTCTTGGTATTTCTGGTGGTAGTATAGGAGGTGGCATAGGTTGTGGTTGTGGTCATGGAGTTGATGCTGGTGGTAATCATGACGGGGACGGGGACGGGGACGGGGAACGGGGGACGGGGACGGGGACGGGGACGGGGACGGGGACGGGGACGGGGACGGGGACGGGGACGGGGACGGGGACGGGGACGGGGACGGAGATGGGGAAGGGTATGAGAGTGGGGGTGGTGATGGGGATGGGTAGTGGCCGAGAACGAATACGGGTTGGTCATCGATGTTGTCGTTATTGTCATCGTCGTCGTCGTCATCCTCCTCCATGTACTTATTATTGTTATTATTATCATCATCATTAACTATTAATCATTGTGGACTAGCTAGAGCCAGAGGAGAACAAGTGAATTGACTTTGAGGTACAGCTCATGTATAATTCTGATATACTCAGAAGCAAAGTTTAATGAGAAATTCTTAAAAATAATTATAGAGATAATGTATGCAATATCTTAGTTCGACCATACCACACTAAAATATTTAGACGATCAAAGGAAATTCTCCAATCTCTGCAAATAATACATCAACCAACACTCTGTTCACATTTCAATGAAAACCTGCCTGAAACAAATCAGTGAAAATTCACTAAGCACTTTCTAGCGAAAACCACTAAGTACTGATCAAATAAAGTTGCTAAACAATGATAAATGAAAACATGCTAAGCACTGGTTACAAAGACCCTACTAAACACCTCTCAAAACCCGCTAAATGCTATCCAATGAGTTACGATAAACAATGTCAAACAAAAATCCCATTAAGCACACGTAACGAGAACCATATGAACATCAACGTGTAACCTTAATATAAAATGTAAACATTTAATACACTATATACCAGTCACATTCACATTACACGTGACCAAATATAGCTACGTGACTAAGAGCACAGTCCCAATGTGACAAAAATCTTCCTTTACACTTACACCAGTACAAACACCATGCCCCTAGTACATTTCCACACAGGATGAAAAGTTACCAGGGCCAAATGCCGGATATAAACATTTACATCTTAAACATCCCTGTACATTTAAGAAGACACTATCATAATCAGATATCCATACTCCACCACCAGAAATATTTACTAACACTGACTAGATTCCTTGTATAATACCAATTGTACGAATATTACTGAGAGAATATAGAATGACTTAGCAGTAAATTCTGTTTATAAACGCTATGTGAAAATTGTATATGAAACACCGCTGGGCCGGACTCTGTACATAGTATGGGTAACCTCCATCCTAGGGGCATCTTTCACCCCTTTCGTTCTACTGAGAACAAATTCAAGAAAGCCCCCTGTAGACTTTACCTCAATCAGCGCCAAGTACCGTGTAGCAAGGCACAAACGCTAACTACAAACGGAAACCTTAGTAAACGCGATTAAACAAAGACCCTGATAAATACTATCAACCAGCACACAGTAAAGAAAGCACGCGAGCTCCTCTCTGAACGCTTACTAAACACCCCGCTCCTCCCCCCCCCAAAAAAAAAAGTCTGATTGCCATTAGAAAGGGTTCTGAAACAACTTTGGAATTCTATCAAATTAACTTTAATTGTGAAACAAGTCCAAGATCGTTTCGGTGGTTTGCCGGAGACGTTTATTGCGATCGTATTTCCAATTAAGATCAACAAATATAGGTTAAGTTTCAATTAGTCATTCAGATTTTTTGAAAAAGAAAGAAGTTATTGCCCTGTGAAACCATTAGGGCTTGAGCAACAAAAGCAATAAACGAGAAAAAAAAAATCTTAGAGAATAGGCATTTGTTTCTTCATATATTTAGTTATTGCAAAAAATGTGGTTATTGATTTAGATAACATGATTACATTGCAGTATTAAGATAAAACTAATACAATAAACAGTTCATTTGCCAGGTTCCTTTTAGCTCAATAGAATCATCATATGATAGTTAAAAAAAATATCTGTTGAATTCTTTCATCCTACAAGAATAATTCTAGATTTCCAACTATTTACCAACCAGAGGTTTTTTTCTAAACTACATAAAATCATCAAACATTAGGCAGAAGAAAATATCTATAAACGTTCAAATTGATAATTTTGTTCTTCAGAAAATTAGGGTTAATCTAAGTTGAGGAATTAAGGAAATTTACATTGTGATTTCTATTAAATCCCCTTCGCTGTAGACGAAACTTTGTTGCTTTTATTCCAACTTCTGTTCGATAATCTTAATCATGTGTGGCATTCCTTTCAGTAATGAACTAAGTTAAACCTATCTCATTTGATCCCCCCCATTCCGAAAGATTGTTATTTTATTCTGGTTAAAGCCAAATTAATTTATTCAGGCTAGAATAAGATGCTAGGTTGGAGGGGTTAAACTCATCCTTACCAAATGACACTACCTAAACCCTTTCAGAATCGAAAAGCTCAACTATCTTCATTAATCACTTTCCTACCAATGGATACTTTACTAGATTACCGGATCTGTCTCGATCATGTTTCAAATGATGAGGTACGTACACACAGGGCAAAGGTGACAGTCTTGGTCTTAGGTGAGAGCCTCCTGGAGTGAACTTGTCACCTCATCTTGCTATACAACTAGACGATTTAAATCGGCCATGTATGGCCCCGTTTGGAAACGAGGTAGTTGACCAGAATCCTCCTCGTTCTTCCTAGTTCATTACCACGGCCACTTTCTTCTCTCTTTCTTATGACGCCCATTCGTATCTCTCGCTCTAATTCCTTTTCCTACCTCGACCATCCCTCTTCCCCCTTTTCCTTATACACTTTTCCCATGGTCCCGAATTCCGCCGTTTGAGGTGCTGGGTGAGTGTCCTATTCTACCAAGTCTCCTGTTTCTGTCTCCACAGCTGCCAGCACTAGTACAGTGCCTAATGCGTATGCTACAAAACATGAAACACATTTTTGTGTTTGTTTTTCTAATTCCTTTTCCTACCTCAATCATCCCTCTTCCCCCTTTTCCTTATACACTTTTCCCATTGTCCCGAATTCCGCCGTTTGAGGTTCTGCGTGAGTGTCCTATTCCACCTAGTCTCCTGTTTCTGTCTCCACAGCTGTCAGCACTAGTAGAGTGGCTAATACGGTATGCTATATAACATGAAACACATATTTGTGTTTATTTCAATGTAGTGGTCTTCCAAAAAAACTCAATCATGTGGTCAATTTTTCATAACCCAAGTGGTACAGCTCATACGTAAATATGTAATGTTGTCATTCTGGTACTGTATCACTTATATATGTGGGCAACTGTACTTTATTTCTCGCCACTCGAACTCTTCCCCTTCCCCTTCCTCCACCTACGAAAGAACAATAAAGTTAATATATACAATCTTACCCAAATTGAGTTACGCTATTAGATTTTAACCATATTTCTAATTTCGATAACTTTTATTCCTACCTGACCCCTATTCTATCTCTATTATTCCTAAATTGATAAGAGCAATCATCGACATGGCATCCCATCCATTAAATTCCGATATCAACCCCACTTCCGAAATCTTAATCTAAAAGCAATTAAAAGCCAGGCAATCAAGAAACACAGCATTCCGCATTTAACTATCGCCGTCGAAAACAATAAGCAGTTATCGGCAGACTTAAAAATGGAGGTTAATGTAAGCGGCATTAATCCAAGTCCTGGCTCCTCCCGTCCCCCGTCCCCCCCGCCCCCTCTTTCCACGGATTTAATGAAATTCTACTTGCCGAGATCCTGGCGGTTATTTACAAACAAAATAGAATCAGTTCCTACTCTCTATGCATGAGCCCAAGTGGGGGGAATGCCGTAGTGGGATCGCCGACTGGAATTTCAGCAAAGGAAAAACTTGCTTCATATATTACTGTGGGACTGTTCTCACCATGTACACACAGACGCACACACACACGCTCGGTCCATCTCTCTCTCTCTCTCTCTCTCTCTCTCTCTCTCTCTCTCTCTCTCTCTCTCTCTCTCTCTCTCTCTCTCTCTCTCTCTCTCTCTCTCTCTCTCTCTCTCTCTCTCTCTCTCTCTCCATCTCTCTCTCTCTCTCCATCTATCTCTCTCTCTCTCCGACTCTCTCTCTCCGTCTTTCTCTCCTTTCCCACTCCGTTTCTATCTTTCCGTTTCTCTCTTTTCGTCTTCTTCACTCCATCTTCCTCTCTCCGTCTCCCTATCTCCATTTTTCCCTCATCCTTTCTCCCTACCTCCTTGTCTCCCTCTCCCTCTCCGTCTCTCCCGTTCTGTCTCTCCCTATCCGTCTCTCCCCGTCTCTCCCTCTCCTTTTCTATCTCTCCCTCTCCCTCTCCCACTATCCCTCTCTCTTTCCCTCTCCCTCCTTCCCTCTCCTTCCCTCTCCCTCCCTCTCCCTCCCTCTATCTTCCCCTCTTCCTCCTCCACTCTCCCTCTCCTTCTCCCCCCTCCCTCTCTCACTCTCCCCTCTATATCTCTCCCTCTCTCCCCCCCCCTTTCTATCTCCGTCTCTCCCTCCCCATCTCTGCTTCCCCTCTCCCTCCGTCTCTTCCTCTCCGTTACTCCTTTTCTCTCCCTCCCTCTTCCTCTCCCTTTCCCTTTCCCTCCTCTCTCTCTCCTTCCCTCTCACCCTCTCCCTCTTCTTCCTTCTCCTTCCCTCTCACCCTCTCCCTCTTCCTCCTTCTCCCTCTCTCTCTTTCCCTCTCTCCCTCTCCCTTCCGTTATATCTCTCCCTCTCTCCCTCTCTCCCTCTCGTGTGTCCATCTCAGTCTCTCCATCTTTGTCTCTCCCTCCCCGTCTCTCCGTCTCCGTCTTTCTCTCTCCCTCTCTCCCTCTCCGTTTCTCCCTCTCCATTTCTCTCTTTCCGGCTCTCCTCCTCTATCTCTCCCTCTCCATCTTTCTGAATTTGTCTCCTCCTCTCCGTCTCCCTCCTTCTTTCCCTCCATCTCTCCTTCCCTATTTCCCTCCTCTCCCTCCCACTCTTTTTCCCTCCCTTCCTCCATTTCTTCCTTCCTCTTTCCTTCCTCTCTCCCTCTTTCCTCCCTTTATCTCCCTCCCTCCATCACTACCTCCCCCCTCTCTCTCTTCCCTCACTCTCCACCCTCCCCCATATCTCTCTCTCTCTCTCACTTTTTCTCTCTCTTTCCTTTTCATATTCTCTCTCTTTTTCTCATCTTTTTCTTACACATGTGCAAAGTCTTTGGGTCACCGTGTTTGATATTTGATTACGATCGTACGTTTCATTGATTCTCGATACATGCATACCTTTCAGCAATAAGCATGTATCTAATATAAGTATTGGTGAGGAACAGTATATATTATCAAAGAACACACTCGCTCGCGCACACGTACACACACACGCACGTACGCACGCGTGCGCGCATATAAACACATACATACACACACACAAAAACACACACACACACACACACACACACACACACACACACACACACACACACACACACACACACACACACACACACACACACACACACACACACACACACACACATATATATATATATATATATATATATATATATGTTATAGGGAATGTGTGTAATTATATACTTCATGAAATCCCTAAAAATGTTAGCAAATTCATGAAACCACTACAACTATTAGTAGTTACAAGCAATCTCCAAAATATTAAGGGATTTCATGTGATTACTGTTTTCTGTGGTCTCTTTATACTCATATATCCTAATTTCAAATTAGTGAATGAATGAAATGGTTGATGACAGGCAGCTGTTACGTCTCAGTACAGTTTGGCGTCCCGTAGATGTCGCGCATGCGCAATGCCTTCGTCTGTCTCGATAAACAAATCAGACAATAACTTCTTTTCAGTTGTGTTCGCCGTTCGGTGTCATGTAGCATACACTATTCCAATATATTGTTATTGATTCCAGTATGGCCGAGAATATAGAAGAAAAATTCAAGAATGTTTCTCTCCGAGAAATACGAAGAAACAAAAAAGAATCTACATACTTTCCAAGGAGGAATAATTCAAGATTATCGAAGAATTAAAGACTGCAAACAATCTTCCGGGCACCAAACACCGCAAGCAGTATTATCAACTGAGCAAGTAAGTTACAAAAGCGTTTACTAAGTTTATTAGAGTTTTTGATAGTTTATTTTGAGCTTTGATAAGTTTGTTAGCCGGGTTTATTAGTGTCTTTAGTTACTGTTTTTTGTTCATAGTTCCATTTTTCTCTATAATTGTAAGAATACTACTCTTCGTGTCAGAAATTGGTCGTGTAATGCCGAAAATACTTTTCTGAAAAATCGTTTAAAGTTAGATTTTTTATTAGTCAACTGTCAGTCAGTTAGTCCGTCAGTCAGTTAGCCAACCCGTCAGTCAGTCAGTCATCTAACTGTCAGTCAACTGTCAGTCGGTCAACTGTCAGTCACCCAACTGTTACTCAGCTATCATTCAGTCAGTCACCCAACTGTCAGTCAACTGCCATTCAGTCAGTCAACTGTCAGTCAACTGTTATTCACTCAGTCAACTGTCAGTCAGTCAATCAGTCATTCAGTCACCCAACTGTCTGTCAACTGCCATTCAGTTAGTCAGCTTTCTTGTCTGGAAACAGAAGATGACCTACCTGGGCTTGTCAACAACCCTACCTCAGCAGATGATGTCAACAACCCCATCTCTTCATCTGACGTCAACACTTCCACGGCAGATGACATCAACACTCCCACCTCGGAAAATGATATCAATAACCCTCCCATGGTAGATGATATAACAAACACCATATCGGCAAGTGACAGAAACTCAGCAGATGATGTCAACAAACCCATCTCTTCATCTGACGTCAACAACATTCCCACGGCAGATGACATCAACGCTCCCACCTTGATAAAGGATGTCAATAACCCTCCCATGGTAGATGATATAACAAACATCACTTTGGTAACTGACAGCTACTCAGCAGATGATGTCAACAACCCCATCTCTTCAGCTGACGTCAATAACTTAAGTGTAGCTGATAACCTTAATCAGTCCATGACCAACATAATATGGCATCGAAATGAATCTTACTATGCCCAGGCGGCGCAAAATTACATTAAAAAGTGCAATGGAGGGGGACACTGTAGCATTTACAATACCAATTATGGATAGGGGGTGCGGGGATCCCAGGAACACTCTCGGTGTCATTGTTCATCATGATCAAATATAAGACAACAACAGGAATAGAGTAAAGTCAGGTCTCTTAAAATGCTTCTATTCTCGTGTCGATTTTGATGTATGTCCTCAGCGTCTATTGTCAAACTGACATCAACACGAACACTGAAGCATCTCTCCGAACTGCTGTTAGCTCAGAGTCAAATTATGGAAGGGAAGGTCACCACAAATGTAACTATGGCCCTAACCAATGCAAATATAACAGATGTAAATATTTTAAAGCAAAACTTTAATGCCACATCCACACGGTCGAACACTATCCGCCGGGCACGAGGGCTTTGCTCGACAACGGGCAATTTCATCGGGCAAACCATCAAACTGTCCGTTCCGGCGCCATTTGTGGGCAGTGGATGGAGGGCTGACATCGCTGCCAAACGCACGAGGTGAGGTGCGAGCAAAGTTAGCAAACCCGCTCAGTACAGACCGGAGTTACCTTTTCCACCATGTCCGCACCTAGTACTAGTGTGTACTGGTCTCGACAAGACGTGCTATTGGTGCTATGCTTTTTCTCATATTTGTCTCTTGTCTTTGTATATATGGCTCCAGTTTCGAAAGGAGAACAGAAAAGCTGCGTATGTTCATTCTCATGTAATTGCAAAACAATTGTTCATTTTCATCCTGCAATTCACGTAGGATTGTCACTGAGCTTACCATTAAATCACATCTTTGTAACCACTCCCGGCATCAGACATGTCTCCGTGATTTCTTCTTTTTCTTTTTAATGCAGGCAGCAATTACAATGCTGTAAAGTGCTACCTTCTTTCCAAGTATGGCGGGAACCATGGTTATCGTACCGCACTGAACCACTCCCTCCCAACCTCTGCTTGCGGCCAACTAACCTCCAACCACCATCGTCAGCCGTGTGGACAGTTCGCGGGCAGAGTCTGCGGACTTTGCCCAGTAAGGGCAAAGTCTGCCAGGCACAGCTCGACCGTGTGGACGCGGCATTATACAATAGCAGGTGTCATGGCAGCCTTTATGCCCTAATAAGTAGTACATACTATCTTACACATTATGTTTTGAATATTCCTTTGCAATTATATACATTGTTGCAATCATATATACACTGTTTAGAATGTCGCTTTGTAAATTGATACATTGTTCTTTAAAGCCACGTCCACACGGTCGAGCACTGCCCGCCGGGCACGAGGGCTTTGCTCGACAACGGGCAATTTCATCGGGCAAACCATCAAACTGTCCGTTCCCGGCACCATTTGCGGGCAGTGGATGGATGGAGGGCTGACATCGCTGCCAAACATACGAGGTGAGGTGCGAGCAAAGTTAGCAAACCCGCTCAGTACAGACCGCCAATTAATCGCTCGCTCAATCGCCCAATGGCAAAAGCCCTCTTTTATACACTACTATCTTTTTATTTCCTTAAGCCACGTCCACACGGTCGAGCAGTGTCCGTCGGGCACGAAGGCTTTGCCCTTGTACGAGCAGTTTCAGCGGGCAAACCATCAAACTGTCCGCTCCCGGCGCCAATAGAGGGCAGTGGATGGAGGTCTTCCGTCACTGCCAAACGCACGAGGTAAGGTGTAGGCAGATCCACTGACTACCACGTTATTAGTACACCATGTCCACACCGAGTGCTAGTGCATATTGGTCACGACAAGACACTATAACTTCGATTGATATATATATAAATCACATGAATGTCTGTGGAATGTAAGGTGTTTTGATTACAGAAATAGAGACAAACGTGCTGCTGGTGGAATGCTTTGCCTCATATTTGTCTCTTGCCTCTGAATATAGCTCTCCACTTTCGATACAAGAATATAAAAACTGTTTATGTCCATCCGCACGTAATTGCGGAACAAAGTTTCATTTTCCTCATGCAATTCACGTAGGATTGTCACAGAGCTACCCATTCTTTCACGTCTCTGCAACCACTCCCGGCACCAGACACGTCTCTGTGGTCTCTTGTTTTTCTTTTTAATGCAGGCACCAATTATGATAGAATATAGTGCTATCTTCTTTCGAAGTATGGAGCGCACCATGGTGATCTTACCGTAATGAACCACTCGCTCACAAGAACTGCTGGCGTCCGACTGCCCTCCAACCACCACAGACAGCTGTGTGGACATCTTACGCGGGCATAGACTGCTGACTTTGCCCTGCCAGGCACAGCTCGACCGTGTGGACGTGGCTTAACACCATAGCTATCTCATTAAATATCTAAGCAGATATTTAAGTATTTACACGAAATCCCTTAATATTTTAGAGATAATATGTAATCACACACACACACACACACACACACACACACACACACACACACACACACACACACACACACACACACACACACACACACACACACACACACACACACACATACACACACACATATATATATATATATATATATATATATATATATATATATATATATATATATATATATACAAAGCCCCATCACGTGACCAAACGCCTTGTAATTGTCATAGATGAATGACGTCACATGTGTATCTTGAGTTGTCTGACTCTTGAGGTAACACTATCTGTGGCTTAATCATCTTTGTTGTGGTTCGTGGTGCTCTTATTTTTTATTTATTTATTTATTTATTTATTTATGTAAATTTAGTTAATTCACTTGTTTACTTGTTTACTTGTTTTCTTGTTTACTTGTTATCTTGTTTACTTGTTTATTTACTTATTTATTTACTTATTAGTTATTTACATATATACTTGTTTACTTGTTTATTTTTTTACTTGCTTACTTGTTTACTTATTTACTTATTTATTTTTTATTCAGTTTATTTTTCCTAATCACCCATGTAGGCTCCCAGAAGTCTTGAACTGGTCAGGATCATGGGTCACTCCTGAGTTGAAGAAAATATCAAAATTTAGAAATATAGTTTTCGACTCGTTGAAGCACAAAATCTTATCGATGCTAATTACAATTGCATGGCGTTAGCCGAAACGAAATTCATAGATCGATAAAATCAACGTTGCAAGGCTATATCACAAGCTTTATTATAACAATTTACAAGGATACTGTTCTAGCATACATAGTTTTTTATTCGGTTTGGTGTAAGCTGTAAGGCCTTGTTTATGTCATTACTGTCTATGAATCCTTTGGCCTCGTTGATATGCTATACAGGTTTTGTTCTGACTGACGCCTAATAGTTTTATTCAGCATAGTTCAAGATATCTTCTTGATGGAAGGATCACATCTTAGTACGCGGTACCAAGAAGAGAGACGGAACAGTATGCATGCAGCTGCAGACCACAACAGTAGATACCACTCGATACGGAAAGTATCAATCGAAATATTTTCTTTTGTTACCAGATGTGTTCCATGGAAATGAATAAAATCACCTGGAGGAAACTAGAAGAAAGTAATGAATAACGCAAAACTCGTACTTTCACAGAGTGGTGCTAGTCCTTCCTTTCATTCTGATCGACTCCAACTTCTTTCTTTAGCTGTGCAAGAAAGCCATCGAAGGCCCCTCTGCCGAAAACATGAAGGTACTCTTGCCGACCCATTTCCCACGTGAGCGGAAAGCTCCTGCACTGTGACCTCTTCGACGCGGTGAAGTACCTATTAGTTTTTATTTAATTCTGCCTAATTCCGGCCTATTTCATTCAGTTGAGTGGACAGCCTCCCTACGAAAATAAGGTCTAGATAAATATCTCAACCTCAACTCTAAAGCCAAAGAAAATCAGTCAGAATTAGCCAGAACAAGATTATGAAAAAAAGTCCGTCACCGTGTTTCAGGGATTAAAAGTCCGTAGAGTTTATCATGGCGCTACGGAAGGCCAAAATAATATGCGACAGTATTTCCGTGACGTTGCAACATGAGGTTCCGTGATTATACAGTTCTAAAGGACAGGGGCCTTTCTCTATTCTGAAAAAAATTGTCTGCCACTTAAGAGGAGAGAGCTATTCATTCTTCCAGTATATCAAAAGTAACTTGTAATTTTTGCTCTCGCCAGAAAGAATCAACGGGACAAAAGTCCAGCATTTGAAACTGGAGCTCATTTGGTATGCCTAAGATGCATGACAGAAGTGTGCCCCCTTCACCTATTCATGGTTTTCTTCGTATGTATTTCCATTTCCTGACAAGGACATTGTCGTAGATGTTCATGTGAAATATGCACAACATATGTGTTTGTGGATAAGATCAAACACGTAAACACACACATACACACACACACACACACACACACACACACACACACACACACACACACACACACACACACACACACACACACACACACACACACACACACACACACACACACACACACACACACACACACTCTCTCTCTCTCGGTGGCACGGTTGGTAGAGTCCCCGACTGTCACTACGGCGGTCCGGGTTCGAATCCTGCCCAGGGCTGAAATAATTTCAGTATTGCTGCGCCTCGAGTCGTTACTCCAACTCTCGTGGGCGGGGAGTTGGGGTGTGTGTGCGTGTAAGGTCATAGCATTATCCATAGATCGGTCATACGAGCTCTGATCTCTTCCGAGAGGGAAATAGCTGTCGATCGCGAGTCCAACACGTGATCCAAAAGACCATGATGAATGCACACACACACACACACACACACACACACACACACACACACACACACACACACACACACACACACACACACACACACACACACACACACACACACACACACACACACACACACACACACACACACACACACACACACACATATATATATATATATACACATATATATATATGTATATATATACACATACATACATACATACCATACATACATAACATACATACATACGTACATACATGTATACATATATTCATTCATATATACATACACACGCACACACACACACAAACACATAGATGTGTGTATGTATATATATATATATATATATATATATATATATATATATATTATATATATATATATATATATATATATATATGTATATATATATATATATACACACATACATACTAATATATGGCTGGGGAAAGTAAAAGAATACTCTTAAGAATGTTGTGACTTTGGAAATGGCAGCATTTAATTACTATTTGTCACGTGACGTTCGACGTCATATCCTAGCGTGGAGGTCATGTGTGACGTGGCAGGGACGTCACGAGACCAAAAGCAGGGCGATAGCGTGACGTCGACCATGATGATGGGGAAAGTGAAGGAATTTAGCGTGACACCCTGATGTGACGTGACGGTGATGGGGTTGAGTGTGACGTAGGATTGTAGGATTGTAGGATGCAACAAGGATTGTTGCATCGTAGGGAATTGACCTCTCGTGTGACACATAGGGGGCGTGAGCGTAACATGACGTCAAGGAGGTGACCTAGGTCGGCCTGACAAACAGCAACAAGGCGGGGCAACCGACAGGCCACATCGACCACCTTCAATGGTGCACGGCTCCAAATGTACTGTTATAGCCGCCAATGTTCCAAATACCCAATCTTTTAACATGTGAATTAGCCATCTCCGCCCCGGCCGGGGCCAGGCAACATTGACCCTTATTTCCTTACGCTGTACGAGTCATTCCCGGCCGAGAGTCCGGGACGGTTACGCTCCCGTGGCAAAGGTGCGCCGAGCATTTTGTAAAGTGCTGATGGAGCGCTTTGTGGGGATGGTCGGATCGGGGCAGGACGGACCTTCCGCCTCAGTCCTGCAAGGTTTCGTTGCAAGCCTATCGTCTTCGGCATGACGTCATAGCCTCTCGGGGGATTATTAGAAGAGCCTGAATATCAACTGTTTGCGATCCGGTAGTCCCTCTATGCCGCGTTTCGCGTCTACGCACCGAAGACAAGTCAGAATGCAACGTCCTAAGGGGTTTGCTCGGCCTCCTTGCTGAACGAAAACGAGTGGGAGCGAACGCAACCACTGCAAAATCTCCACCACCTTTAGTTGCCTTAACGAAGATATTGCTCTCTCAGTTTAGCATACTTTATGTTCAAGACGTAATGACACACTAAAACAAATAAAACAAGGGGCGTAAAAGCCAGGAACCCCAAACCTTCCAAACCCATTCCCCCCACCCCCCACCCCTTCCTCCCCCACCTCCTTCCACACAATGACAGGACCAAGACGGAACATATATATTCCAACAAACAGCTACAAATCAATGACCCTTACACATTTGTTCTTGTGTGTGTGTGTGTGTGTGTGTGTGTGTGTGTGTGTGTGTGTGTGTGTGTGTGTGTGTGTGTGTGTGTGTGTGTGTGTGTGTGTGTGTGTGTGTGTGTGTGTGTGTGTGTGTGTGTGTGTGTGTGTGTGTGTGTGCGTGCGTGTGTGTGTGCGTGCGTGTGTGTGTGTGTGTGTGTGTGTGTGTGTGTGCGTGTATGATTCACCACCACCATGGTCTTGGATCATGTGTTGGACTCGTGATCGACAGTTAGTAACCTCCCAGATGAGAGCTCAGAGCTCGTATGACCAATCTATGGGTAATACTGTGACCTTACACGCACACACACCTCCAATTCCCCGCCCACGAGAGTGTGTGTGTGTGCCTGTGTGTGTGTGTGTGTGTTTGTGTGATTAACCATGGTCACTTGCTGGTCTCGTGAGAGCCAGTAATAATCCTCTCGGATATGAGCTCGGAGTTCGTACAGTCCAATCAATGGCTAATGTTTTGACCTTTGACACATACATACCCCATCTTCTTGCTCAAGAGAATGAGTAACGGCTCGCAGTATCAGTGAAAGCTTTTCATATATGGAGCAGGGCGCGAGTTCAGAACCTCAGCCTCAGAAGGCCATGACCTGACCATAACACAAATGTGTATTTACCTGTTTATATTTACAAAAATGTAGTACACAGGTGGTTCAATTCCTAAGGTACCTTCTTTTTTGTTACCTATCATACCTAGTTTTGGCTTCGTTCATGGTTTTATTACTATGAAAATCTGAGCTATTTCTGGACTTTGTGCATTTCTATGGAAAACTGTGTTTCTTAATATTCGTTTTTCCTCTTTCTCTTTGTTCCCGTGACCTCATGACTCCTTTGTCCCAGACCTAAGGATCTTCTCTGCCTGTTTTTTATTTCCTTCTACTAAAACCCCGAACACTACTATCAAATCACCTCTTTTTCTTCTTTCAGTGATAGAAGCTCCAATAGTATTAATATTTTTTGTGTTTTATTTAATTTTGTTACTGTTTTTTTTTATCTTTTTTATTCTTATCCTCCTTTTATTATTACTTTATATGGATATCACACCACTTCTGCATATTCCAATTGAAGGCATATTAGACATTCTATGACAGTGGTTCTTAACTTGGGGTACCTGTACCACCAAGGGGTACGAAACCTTAACCTGGGGGGTACGAGACATGATAGCCTGTGCAATGGTACTGTATATTTACAATGAGAAACCAAATAAGCTTTGTATCACTCATTCTTTTCATATATTTGCATTGTATTTATATTGGATGGGGGTGCGAGGAAATTTTCTGAAATATCAAGGGTTAGGGGCACTGGAAAACGTTAAAGAACCACTGTTCTATGATTATTTTCCTCGTCTTTTTCTGATTTACGTAGTGTGAAACTACTTCTGTTTTATCGGTTCACAATTCTTTTCACGTACGATTTTGTTGATATATTCATCAAGTGATAATGTATCCGTGATGATCACTCCAAGAGCTTTCTCTTTCTTGCTTTTGTAACTGAATAATTTCTCATTAATTCATTTATGGTCTATCTACATTTTTACTTACCCCAAGCACTTGCGGTTTTTTTTTAATTTAAAGTTATTTTCCACATTTAATTCCATGTATACTGTATATACTGTTTAGATATCATTGCAACGTGGCGCAATCTTCCTCATCTTATATTCGCCTCGTGATCTTTGCATCATTCGCAAACATGTTGATGTAACTTTTCGTACCTTTCATCGTGTCATTTGCGTATATTAAGAACATTGCAGGTGCTATAAACAACCGTTGTGGGACTCCGCAAGTCACTGCCCTCCATTCTGACTTCACAAGAAAATAATCTTTTATTTCAACATAAACAGATAGATGATTAATTATCATATCAATTGGATCTAGGGTCAAAGTCAAAATGACCCAGGTTCAAATGTTTGCTTAACAGAAGTGTAATTAAATCATGTCTGATTTCAGGCTCATATGCAAAAAAAAAAAGAAAAAAAAAATACAAATACCAGTTATGACCTTCAAACGTGATAAATTGTTGATAGAATTAATTGGTACGAAATACTCGCTAGGCTATCCAGGTTGTAGTTGGGTCACAGCAACACTCACCGTCCCTATCCACCACCTTGTTCCTTTTTCTATATTATTTTCTCGGTGGGTTTTTTTTCTGATATGTATGCCACACTTATGTTACTCTGTCAGGGGATGTAATATAGAACAATGCATTCTGCCTTCAAGATTTGTTCTTCTTGATCATTGTCATCAACACCATCACCATCACTATCATAAACACCTTCATCATCATTACCACCATTATTATCACCATCACCATTATCACCAATTATCACCATCACTACTATCACTGCCACCACGACTATCACAACCACGACCATCATCTTTATCATCACTATCACCCCTATCACCACCTCCATCACTACTATCACCATCACCACTACACCACCATCACCACTAACACAACCACCACTATAAAAAATATCACCACCATCACCACTATTACCACCAGCACCGTCACTGCCACTAATATCACCACCATGATCACAACCATCACTATCATTACTACCACTTCCATCACCACTATCACCATCACTATCACCAATCATCAGTAACACCACTATCACCACTACCACGACCATCACGATATCACCATCACCATGATCACCATGATCACCACTATGATGTCCACTACCACTACCACAATCATCATTACAAATAGCACCAACATCATCACCACTACCACGACCATCACGATAATCACCACCATCATTATCACCACTATCACCACCAACACCATCACCACCACCATCGCCACCCCCACTATCATCACCACATCACCATCATCATTTCCACCACCACTACTGCAAACACCACTGATATCACCACTACCGCCACCAACATCACCACTACCAATATCCCCCTTATTATCACCACCACTATATCCACCATCACCACCACCATAATTACTATAACTACCACATCAACCACTATCAACACAACCACCGCAACTAACCATTACAATCACCACCATCACTACCAATATCACCGTCACCATCATCACCACCATCAACATCAACATCTCACCACCGAATCGAAATATCACACTGAACTCGTGACATCTTCAAGACGGTGTTGTGCTTTCTTTTTGTATAATTTTGTCTTGATTATGACGATATATTTCATTCAGCTTATAAAGTAAGCGTAGGATATATAACCATGTCCCATTTCTCAGCCGAATAAAGTCACCAGGAATTCGCTAAAATAAAAGAAAATAAAAAAATTATTTTCTCTATCACGTTAGGAATTGTTAAGCAAGCCTTCAAAAGTCTAAACAAGAACAGGTCGATTCATTTCGGAAAAGGAAAGTAATGATATGGCGTCAGGAAGAGCCATCGTTGCTCATCCCCATGACAGTCAGTTTTTTAAGTGAACAAGCCTGTTCCCGTTTCGACCTTGGGCGGGGGCCTCTTTCTAAACATTGCTCATTTACTTGACCCCCATGTCAGTGTTAATCAAATGCCTCATTTTTAGCCGTGGTTTTATGTACTTTAGTAGTATCGCCTTACGCCAACCACAATAAAGTATGTGATATTATTTTACCTACTGAACGGCCGCCTCTTGACCCATGGACACTTGTTCTTATGTCGTTACTTCTAAATCCTCCCTTTCGTCTGGTCGTCACTCACTCACTCACTCACCCTGTATATATATCTCTCTCTCTCTCTCTCTCTCTCTCTCTCTCTCTCTCTCTCTCTCTCTCTCTCTCTCTCTCTCTCTCTCTCTCTCTCTCTCTCTCTCTCTCTCCTCTCTCTCTCTCTCTCTCTCTCTCTCTCTCTCTCTCTCTCTCTCTCTCTCTCTCTCTCTCTCTCTCTCTCTCTCTCTCTCTCTCTCTCTCTCTCTCTCTCTCTCTCTCTCTCTCTCTCTCTCTCTCTCTCTCTCTCTCTCTCTCTCTCTCTCTCTCTCTCTCCCTCTCTCTCTCTCTCTGTCAGTCTCCCTCCCTCTCAGTCTCTTTCTCTCAATCTCTCAATCTCTTTCCTCTCTCTCTCTCTCTCTCTCTCTGTCTCTCTCTCTCTCTCTCTCTCTCTCTCTCTCTCTCTCTCTCTCTCTCTCTCTCTCTCTCTCTCTCTCTCTCTCTCTCTCTCTCTCTCTCTCTCTCTCTCTCTCTCTCTCTCTCTCTCTCTCTCTCTCTCTCTCTCTCTCTCTCTCTCTCTCTCTCTCTCTCTCTCTCTCTCTCTCTCTCTCTCTCTCTCTCTCTCTCTCTCTCTCTCTCTCTCTCTCTCTCACTCTCACCCTCTCACCCTCTCACCCTCCCTTTGCATATAATGCCTGTCTGTCCCTGTCGATGCCTCTGCCTCTGCCACTGTCTCTGACTCTGTCTCTCTCTCTATCTATCTCTCTGGTACTGTCTCTGCCTCTACCTCTGCTACTGTCTCTGCCTCTGTCTCTATCTCTGCCTTTGTCTCTGCCTCTGCCTCTGCCTCTGCCTCTGCCACTTTCTCTGTCTCTGATTCTGCCTAGGCCTCTGCCACTGTCTCTCTTTCTGTTTCTGTCTCTGTCTTTGTCTGTGTCTCTGTCTCTGTCTCTGTCTCTGTCTCTGTCTCTGTCTCTGTCTCTGTCTCTGTCTCTGTCTCTGTCTCTGTCCCTGTCCCTGTCCCTGTCCCTGTCTCTGACTCTGCCACTGTCTCTGTTTCTGTCTCTGTCTCTGTCTTTGTCTCTGTCTTTGTCTCTGTCTCTGTCTCTGTCTCTGTCTCTGTCTCTGTCCTTGTCTCTGTCTCTGTCTCTGTCTCTGTCTCTCTCTGTCTCTTTGTTTGTCTCTGTCTCTGCCTCTGTCTCTGTGTTTGTCTCTGTCTCTCTCTTTGCCTCTGTCTCTGCCTCTGCTTCTGTTTGTCTCTGTCTGTTTGTGCATCTGAGTGCCTCTGTCTTTGTCTTTGTCTTTCAGACTGTTCATCCGCTCATCCGTCCGTCCCTTCGTCCATCCTTCCATCTGTCCGTCTGTCCGTCTGTCCGTCTGTCCGTCTGTCCGTCTGTCCGTCTGTCCGTCTGTCCGTCTGTCCGTCTGTCCGTCTGTCCGTCTGTCCGTCTGTCCGTCTGTCCGTCTGTCCGTCTGTCCGTCTGTCCGTCTGTCCGTCTGTCCGTCTGTCCGTCTGTCCGTCTGTCCGTCTGTCCTCTGTCCGTCTGTCTTTCTGTTCGACTGCCCGTCTGTTCTTCTATCCATCTGTCCGCCTGTCCGCCTGTCCACCTGTCCACCTGTCCGCCTGTCCGTCTGTCCGTCTGGCTGTCTGTTCTGTCCATCTGTCCGTCTGTCCTTTCATTCTGTCTTTCTGTCTGTTTGTCCGTTTTTCTATCTGTTCGTCCGCTAACCGTCAGTCCGTCCACTCATCATTCCACCCGTCTATCCATCTATTCTTTCGTCTTAATGTTTGTCCGTCAGTCCGCTTTTTCACCTGTCTGTCTACTTGTGTGTCCGTCCGTCCATTCACCTGGAATTTCGTCTCACCTCTCTGTCTATCCGTCTACTCATTGATCTATCCGAGTCCCTTTCCATTGGCCTGTCTGCCTGCCTGTCCGTCCGTCTGTCTGTCCTTCTGTCCGTCTGTCTGTGCGTTCGTTTGTCCGTCCGTCAGTGCATTCGTTTGTCCGCCCGTCTGTGCGTCGTCCACATGTCCGTCCGTCTGTCTGTTCGCCCGTATGTCCGTGCATCTGTCCGTCCGTCTATCCGTCTTTCTGTTCCTCCGTTTGTCCGTCCATTGTTTTTCCGTCCCTTTGTTTGTCCGTCTGTCCGTCCGTCTGTCCGTTCTTCGTTTAACTGTCCGTCTCTCCGTCCATCTGTCCGTTCGTCTATCAGTTCTTGTGTTCCTTCGTCTGCCCGTCCGTCTGTTTGTCCTTCTGTCCGTCCGTCTGTCCTTTCGCCGTCTTTCCGTCCATCTTTCCGTCTTTCTATCTGTCCGTCTGTCTGTCCTTCTGTCCTTCCGTCTGTTTGTTCGTCATTTTTCCGTACGTCTGTCCGTCTTTCTGTCCGTTCTTCTATCCGTCCGTCTGTCCATCCGTCTGTCCATCCGTCTGTCCGCCCGTCTATCCGTCCTTTTGTCTATCTGTGCGTCTGTCCGTCTGTCCGTCTGTCCGTCTGTCCGTCTGTCCGTCTGTCCGTCTGTCCGTCTGTCCGTCTGTCCGTCTGTCCTTCTGTCAGTCTATCTGTCTGTCAGTCTGTCCGTCTGTCCATCTGTCCGTCTGCCTGACTGTCTGTCCACCAGTCCGTCTATCCATCATTCCGTCTCTCTGTCCATCCGCCTATCCACCCTTTTCTCCCTCTGTCAGGCCATTTCTCCATCCATCTGTTCGTCTGTCTGTTTCTCTGTCGGTCTGTCTCTCTACCTGACCAACCGTCGCTTTGCCCGTCCATCCGTCCGTCTCGATTTATGTGTCTGTCCCTTCATATTTTTGTCCATCCGTCTGCCCTAACGTCTGTCAGTCCACCTGTCCGTCTATTTGTCTATCCGTCTTCCCATGTGTTCATTCATCCGTCCATTTTTTCCGTCCATCTGCCCATCACTCCGTCCGCCACGTCTGTCTGTCCTACTGTGTTTCTGTCTTTGCCTGTTTTTGTTTTTCTGCCTTTTTTCTGTCGTTCTGTCTTACTGTTTTACTGTCTTATATATTTTCTCTCTTTTTGTCTTTATGTCTTATTGTTTCTCTGTCTTATTGTTTTTTCTGTCATAAAGTCTTTCTATCTTATTGTTTTTCTGTCTTATTGTCTTTCTGAATATATTTCTGTCTTATTGCCTTTGTCTTATTATCTGTCTTATTGTCTTGTCTTATTGTCTTTGTATTATTGTATTTATATCTTATTATCTTTCTTATTGTCTTTCATTCCTAGTCATTTTGTGTTATTGTCTTACTGCCTTTCTGTCTTTCTGTCTATACTTTGTCTTTGCTTTTCTTTTTCTAACCTTCTGTCTTTACTCTTCTGTCCTTACTCTTCTGTCTTTACTCCTCTCTCTTAATTTTCTGTCTTTATTTTTCTGTCTATTTCTTGGTGTCTTTACCTTGCTGTCTTTATCTTGCTGTCTCTATCTTACTGTCTTTATTCTTTGTCTTCATCCCTCTGTCTTAATCTTTCTGTCTGTATCTTTCTGTCTTTATTCTTCTGTCTGCTTTTGTCTTTATTTTTCTACTATTTTTTCTGTCTATTTTTTTCTCTTTATCTTTTCTCCCTCTGTCATTCTGTTGTCTTTTTGTCCTGTTTTTCTGTTTCTCTGTCTTTCTATCTTTGTCCTTCTGTCTGTCTGCCTGTCTTTCTGTCTCTATCTTTCCATAAAATAAACAAATCACTTCGGTCTATCTAGAGTTCATCTAGCATGAGGGCCACGTCACTTTGCCTCTCCTCATCCTGTCGTCACGTCACGTCACGTCACGTCACGTCACGTCACGCCAGGCTGCCCTTTCCTTCTTTCCTTCCTCACGCAGTTATGATTATTCCTCCTCCTCCTCCTCCTCCTCCTCCTCCTCCTCCTCCTCCTCCTCCTCCTCTTCCTCCTCCTCTTCCTCCTCCTCCTCCTCTTCCTCCTCCTCCTCCTCCTCCTCCTCTTCCTTCTTCTCCTCCTCCTTAGCCCCTCACGTCACGTCATGTTATTGCACACCGTACCACTATGCGCACGCGCGCTGTTCGAGCGTG
>NC_134801.1:47136519-47143280 GCF_046742065.1 Oratosquilla oratoria
AAGAGAGGGAGGTGGAGAGGAAGAGAGGAGTAGAGAGGTAGATAAAGAGAGTGAAAAGGGAGAAGTGGAAGAGTGGAAGAAAAGAGAGAGTGGGGAGAGGAGAGGGGGAGAGAGAAGGGGGAGGAGGAATGGGAGTTGAAGAGGTAGGGGCATGACGCATGAACAATGTGTTGATACACTTGAATTTCGTTCAGGCAGGTGTCCAGCCATCATCTGAATTAATGAGTCTGACATTTGGCCACGCTGAAGCTTCATCCCTGAGTCATTTGACCCAAAACCGTCATCGTTTACTCCCATATAGTTTTTATTTATTCATTTATCTATTTATTCATTTATCTATTTATCTATTTGTTTATTTGTTTATTTATCTATTTATTTATTTATTTGTTTATTTATTTATTTATTTATTTATTTATTTATTTATTTATTTATTTATTTATTTATTTATTTATTTATATTTATTTGTTTATTTATTTATTCATTTATCTATATTTATTTATTTATTTATTTGTTTATTTATTTATCTATTTATTTATTTTTATCAAAAAAAAATTCTTCCTCTCGTCAAATGATAAATTGTATTATCATGATTTTATTTGGGTGAATAAATATCACATTTTACCTATGAAAATCGACTCCACGTCGTCTGAGGTTCACACCTTAGTGGAATAAATCCATTTGTTGTTACCAGAAGGAAACATGTGTAGTGTGTTGCCTCATAATAAGACGTAATATATATATATATATATATATATATATAGCCAAGTTACCCGCGCGTTGCTGCGGGGAAATGATGATCATTTTAATTTTGATAGAATTTGTAGAGAAAAGTTACACGTATCAATATAACTCAATGGAAAAGGTAACACAAATAAAATGATAAGGAAGTAAGAAAAAAATAAATTTGAGGAGGGAGACACCCTTTGGAAATAAAATATATTCGGCCGAAAGAGAAGAATTGAACTAATTCTTTATTATCTTTGATCTCAAGTATATTACCGCCTGCGAGAGAGTAAAAAAAAAAAAAAAGAAAAAAAATGGTAAAATTATAAATTATTTTACATTTACATACTTTACATTGGCTATCATAGTTTGTGGTAATATTAATTTCACAAATAAAATAATATTTATGAACACATAAAATGGTTTGTTTAATCATAGTAATTTTTGTCACAAAATGCCAATCCTGTTAAGAGGACACTATAGTAGTGGCGTGTTACCCCACCATACCCCTTTAACCCTTACCCCTAGCCTAAATGATATATATATATATATATATATATTTTTATTTATTTATATATGTATATATATATATAAATAAATATATATATATATATGGGGGGGAGCAGGTTCTCAGTAATACACGTGGAGTTAAAAACGACAGCATTGTTGTAGTTGTTCAGTCTTTTCTTCGCATTCTCGATTTTCCTGATAAGAGATTTTCCATTGACTGGGTGGATTGAAACTAGGTCTCTATATTCTTCCATTTGTTCTTATTTGATATCAACGTTTCGTCTTAAATAAGACATTATCAAGGACCTCTGAGGTCCTTATTGTCTGTTCCTCCCCCCCCCCTTGGTCTGACCTGATCTTAGGTATATATACTTCTGTCATCCCCAGCTCTCTCACACCCTTCCTTCTCTTTAAATACGTAAGTCTCCGTATTTATTTTTATAAATTTGTCACCTTTATTATTACTGTTACCATGTAATTTTTGTTATTTCAGTTGTGTCTTGATATTGTCTAGTACCTTTATTGTCACCATGTAATATTTGTTATTTCAGTTATATCTTGTTATTGTCTAGTACCTTTACTGTAACCATGTAATTTTTGTTATTTCAGTTATATCTTGATAATGTCTTATTTAAGACGAAACGTTGATATCAAATAAGAACAAATGGAAGAATATAGAGACCTAGTTTCAATCCACCCAGTCAATGGAAAATCTCTTATCAGGAAAATCGAGAATACGAAGAAAAGACTGAACAACTACAACAATGCTGTCGTTTTTAACTCCACGTGTATATATATATATATACATATATATATGTATATATATATATATAATACATATATATATATACATTGGGGGGTGAGGAATGAAATATAGTTATCCAAGTACCTGGAGTGATAGGATATCAGAATATATATGGTAATGTGGGTCTATCTCCAAAACCCTAGGAGGAGTTTGTGAACAAACAAACAAACAGAGAGACAGAGGCTACTACTTTATTATAGTGTATATATATATATATATACATATATGTATGTATATATATATATATATATATATATATATTCAAATATATTAACTTTTTCACTTTAATTCCATGTCATCACGATCGAAACTGACGATGCGCTCGACGGAGACATGTACAGAAACTGATACGTAGTGAAACCAAGGACTCGAACTCAGCTCAAACGTACTAAGTGAACAGTGACTCTAACCACTGCGCCATCAAGAAAGATATAAGTTGAGCACAGTTTTTTATATTTGTATGCTCGAGTTACATACATATACACGCATCTTATGCTCAACCTATCCCCCCTATGATGGTGCAATGGCAGTATGTACGCGTGGGCAGGTGTTATACACACACACTCTGAATGGTCCCCAGTGCAGATATTAATCTTTTTTCAACTACACTAACTTTTTTCACTTTAATTCCATGTCATCACGATCGAGACTGACAATGTGTGTGTGCATAACACTTGCACACTCGTACATACTGCCATTGCATCATCATAGCGGGGATGGGTTGAGTAAAAGAACCGTTTATATGTAACTCGAGCATACATATATAAGAAACTGTGCTCAACTTATATCTCTTTTGATGGCGCAGTGGTTAGAGTCACTGTTCACTTGGTACGTCTGAGCTGAGTTCGAGTCCTTGACTTCACTACGTATCAGTTTCCGCATATGTCTCCGTCGAGCGCGTTGTCAGTCTCGATCGTGATGACATGGAATTAAAGTGAAAAAGTTGATATGGTTGAAAAAAGATTATTATGTACACTGGGGACCATTCAGTGTGTGTGTGCGTATATATATATATATATATATATATATATATATATATATATATATATATATATATATATATATTATGTATATATATAAATATCTATATATGTATATATATATACCTGTTTATATATATATATATATATATATATATATATATATATGTATATATATAAACATTATATATATGTTTGTATATATATATATATATATATATGTATATATATAAATATCTATATCTTTATATATATATATATATATATATATATGTATATATATATGAATATATATAATATATACACATATGTATTTACAAATTTATACCATAAAAAAGAAGACTGATGAAATTACTTTTGTTTTTGTTTTATTAATTTATTCATCTATTTATTTATTTATAGTTTGTCGTTTAATTTAATCAAATTGTTTAATAACAGTCGAAGGAAATGGTAACAAATGTCTTGACAAAGTAGTTAAATGTTGATCGCCAACGTAAGCAAACAAAGCCGTCGATTCGTAAAAGAGTAAATAAACAGAGAGATAAAATAAAACAAGGTACAATGAAATAAAAGAAATAAGAAGAAAACAAAGGAATTATAAATAAAAATAAAATAAAATAAAATAATGTAAGACAAAGTAAGAAATGATACAAAATACTTTGAAGCTATTTAACAAATTAAAAGAAAAAATGAATAGTTTGATGCATCATATGGGCAGTGGCATTGTATATGTCTCAGGCTTAGTACGACTGGATTAATGAACGAGCCAATATATTACACAAGTGAACTAATAAACAAATACTAAAAATGGATAAATAGATTGATTCATTCATAATGCCGTATGTATACATGACATATTTAATAAAAAAAAAACTCCTAAAGGAGTAATGAGAAGCACTGTTGACTCAAAATCATCAAAACAGGAAAATATAGAAAATTAAATAAAGCAGAAATTAGAGGCATAAGAGGAAAATATCGAGCAATGCTATTTTTTGTTTAATTTTTGTTTTATATTTATTCTAACTTGTGCTATATATCTTTTTATCTTTTCTCTTGTTTTTCCATTTCGTCATATAATATTTCTTCATATTTTCTACTATTGAATTATCTCATTTTATTCTACATCTTTTAAAAGCCTATTTTTTATTTTATTTTATTTTATTTGATCTGTTCTCTCCTCTTTCTTTTGTTTTCTATTCCCTTATTTTCTTTTATTTTATTTTTTCTTATTTATTTATTTATTTTTAGTTATAATTCTTTCAATACTTTCAATTCCTTTGATTCACAATATTTCCAATTGCATTTTTAAGTCCGATGGTGTTCATGTAAATTCTTTGATTTTTTTTTTTTTTTTTTTTTTTTTTTTTTTACAAGGGCTAACTTACTTCACGACCCAGTTATGGTTTTCAGACCGTGACAAGCACTCGGAAAAAGAGACATTAAATAGATTAAGCAGATCAAGTAGATCGAGTATATGAAATAGATAAGATGGATTAGATCACATAAATAGATCAGTCAGATCAAACAGATGAAATAGATTAAGCAGCTCAAATAGACACAAGTAGATCAAAAAGAACTTATAAAGTAGATGAAATGAATGAAACAGATTTGATTAAATAGACCAAATAGATCAAACAGGTCAAATGTATCAAGTAGATCAATTAGATGAAACAGATGTAATATATGAAATAGATGAAAAAGATTAGATCATACAGATGAAATAGATCAAGTAGAAAAAATAGAGCATAATAGATCAAATGCACCAAATATATCAAACATCAACTTATGTGTGTGTATATGTATGTGTGTATACGAGTATGTGTGCTACTGATATACCTTATCAAAACTATCTATCTATATATCTATCTATCTATCTATCTATCTATCTATCTATCTATCTATCTATCTATCTATCTATATACCAAGAGTTTTTCCCTTTATAAAGGAGGTAGCCAAGTCAAAGGCCAATACCTTCTCCCACCTATTCCACTCCTCTCCATCACCCTTTCCCTTTTACAGTACATCCACAGCAAGACCACTCCACTTTATCGGCGATCCACCCTATTTAACCTTAAAGATAGTTTCGTTAGATTTTACCAGTGGTAAACTATGCTAATCTAAATCAGTCTGAGATTATTCAATGTAATTCCCAAACATCTTTAAAAGAAATATCCTATCTAACACTTCCCCCCTATTTGACCTTAAAGATAGTTTCGTTAGATTTTACCTGAAGTAAACTAAGCTAGTCTAAATCAGTCTGAGATCATTCAATGTAATTCCCAAACATCTTTAAAAGAAATGACATAACACTTCCCCACTATTTGACCTTAAAGATAGTTTTGTTAGATTTTACCTGTGGTAAACTAAGCAAATCTAAATCAATCTGAGATCATTCAATGTAATTCCCAAACGTCTTTAAAAGAAATGACATATCTAACACTTCCCCCCTATTTGACCTTAAAGACAGTTTCGTTTTTACCTGTGGTAAACTAAACTAATCTAAATCAGTCTGAGATCATTCAATGTAATTCCCAAACGGCTTTAAAAGAAATGACCTATCTAACACTTTCCCTCTATTTGACCTTAAAGATAGTTTTGTTAGATTTTACCTGTGGTAAACTAAGCTAATCTAAATCAGTCTGAGATTATTCAATGTAATTCCCCAAACGTCTTTAAAAGAAATGACATAACACTTCCCCACTATTTGACCTTAAAGATAGTTTTGTTAGATTTTACCTGTAGTAAACTAAGCTAATCTAAATCAGTCTGAGATCATTCAATGTAATTCCCAAACGGCTTTAAAAGAAATGACCTATCTAACACTTCCCCCTATTTGACCTTAAAGATGGTTTTGTTAGATTTTACCTGTGGTAAACTAAGCTAATTTAAAATCAGTCTGAGATCATTCAATGTAATTCCCAAACGTCTTTAAAAGAAATGACCTAACACTTCCCCCCTATTTGACCTTAAAGATAGTTTTGTTAGATTTTACCTGTGGTAAATTAAGCTAATCTAAATCAGACTGAGAACATTCAATGTTATTCCCAAACGTCTTTAAAAGAAATTACCTATCTAACACTTCCATCGCATTCTTATATAATATCGTGCGCAATGACACACAACTCACACTTAAAACTATCACATCACAGCTAAAAATGGCTTCCATAGTTTTTTATTCTAACTCTCGTAGTCAACAGATTAAATACATCCTCCACTCAGCTTTTAATATTTGATTCTGGCTATCTCCAGACATTATTATTCAGCCACTGACAGACACTGAACTTTTGTCGGCTCAAAACCATAATGATATCACAACAATACATACAATTGCCTAAGTATAGAATTAAAGATAAATTGTGGACAAAAGGCACAATAGAATATACAATTGGCTTTATCTATAAGCACAAGAGTAGCTAATATTTCCTAAGGATCTATGGGAGAATTGTATGTTTATCTTGTTGATTTACGATATGCGAGTTGCCTCCTTACGATCTCGTAGAGTATATAACCTTATCTTAGATATTCCACGTAAAGGAATAATCCATTTTTTACAACTTGACACAACTCATCAGCCACAGTTTTTATATTCTATTACTTTACCAGTGGTTCTATAATCATGAATAATATCGAGCCAGTCACTACAATACACCGAAGTGAAACAAATTGTACTATTTAACATTTACTGTACCACCAGGACAACCAGACACATAATTTGAACAAATAAAACTATGTTGAACAACAAT
>NC_134801.1:47148780-47153780 GCF_046742065.1 Oratosquilla oratoria
TTACTTAAACACATTTGGTATGAAATGGTTGTATTTTCATATTGCCTATCGCTATATGATTTTATTTGTCTCCTTGGTACCATAACAGTAGAAAAGGAGTTAAGGATGATGGTGTGGAATGAGTAAAAGTCAAATGTTCTCCAGCAAAATTGGTGGCAGCGGTGGTACAAGTGTGCATATGGGTCTGGAATGGGATAGAGATGGGCAAGGCAGAGGTGTAAGTGGAGACGGGGATGTGAAGGTAGAGGTGGAGGAGGAGAGGGCGAGGTGGTGGAGGTGGTGGCAGCGTGATCATCATGATAAAGGCGTCGGCAATCAGACGCGGCTATTATGGCAACTGGCCAGTGGTCGCCATCGCTGCTGCAGCTGCCCGTCCCCTCCCCCTCCTCCCCTTCCCTCCCCTCCCCTTCCCTTCTCTTCTCTTCTGTTTCCTTCCTTTGCCGCCTTACCACCCCCTCCCAGACTCCTTCCCGTCTGCCTCCCTGCCAGATTTTCTTGTCGCTTTACTACCATTTTGCTACCCTTTTTCCCCTCCTCCTTATTGCGTGTCCTTGTCACTTTTGCTCGGCCCTCCATGGTTCCTTCGCCTTATTTTCTTGAATTCGGGCCTTGGTCATTACGTCTTTATTTCCATTTGAACACCTTCAACGAGTTGACGCTCCTTCCAGACCTTCTCTTTGGTGTGCCGTCGTGGAGGATCGAGTTTCAAACTTCTTCTGCAACTATGTGGACCCTGGTTCGGCTTCTAATGGCTACCGATGACTATCACTTAACTTGGCTATCCGAGAATAAAGGGCAAAGGTGATGGCCTTTGCACAGTTGAATTCGTCCCAGTGTGATTTTTTTTTTTTTTTATACCTTATACAGAGAAAGATAGTCAGACTTTGGACAAATTCAGTTTCATTCTTTTGAGATCTTTCAAAATTTCATTTTCTCTAACTCCTTCCCTTCACCTGAACAAAATAATTTTCATTACGGTAGACAAAGTATGTAAAAAACGTTCCAAATCTATCACATTTCTCTCTATTCCTACATTTCCCTTTCCTTTTTCTTTATAAGTTTATTTTTCTCCTTCATTCGTAATTTTATTTCCCCCATCTTCTTTACTCGTATTTCTATTCACTCCCTTTCCTCAAAAGTATTTATTGCTCCTTTAATCATTTTTGCTGCTTCAGCCCTTAGAAATCAGAACGCTTCTCCTAAACTCTCTTTTTCAAAATCCAGCCAAAGACGTTTTCCGTGCAGCCAGTCCATTTTAGCCAGAGCCCATTTCTTTTTACCTCCAAGTCCTTCGAGCTAAGCAATATCCCCAATATCTTCCTATCGTCGTCTTCATCTGTTTTTTCTTTTTCTTCTTCTTCTTCTTCTTCTGTTCACCGAATCCTGTGCACTCCATTACATTCCATCCACTATATTCTGTCCACTGTCGAAGCCTTCCTCCCGAAGACCACGATCACCCTGAGCCACACCCTTTGTCCAACGGGGTTCTCTTGACTTGTGGTCCTTTGTAAAGGTGCTGTGACAAGCGTCAGACGATTTTATTCTTCCAAAAAGCAGATCATGGCCTCATTAGCGTTTCGACCAGGCGTGTGCTTCTTGCCTGGTTAGAATCGTCAGGCGTCACGGGAGAATCTACACAATGCGCCACAGTATTAAAACGACCCTGACTCCTTAAGTCAGGTGACGTTCCCTACAGCTTTTATTAAGGCTAATATTAGATGATTCTATTCAGATGAGCGAGTGGACTCTGGGGAAATAGAATATGGACTGAATCTGACATTGTTCTTATCTGAATCTGCACTGCAGCTATATACAAAAAAAAAAGAGAAATGGAAATCTTCTTCGATTTTTTAGTCCAATAAACCATATACTCATAAGAATTACTCTAAGATGAATGAAGTCATCTAGGGTTATTTAGAAGAATTTCTCTAAACTGGTAATCAATATGAATTTCTTCTGATTGTTTAAGAAAAAGGCAAGCATTAAGTTGGAAAAAAACAAAGGTTTTTAGTTTAATCGAAATGCATTCTTAAAATTTTCAAGCCCAGTAATCAAGGATAAAAACGTCTGGCGTTAGAACAAAATGTTTAGAGGGACTGACCCTTGTTCGATTTTCAGAGAGTAAAAGTTCTTCTTTTAAACTCTTCGACCACTCGTGATGTCAATTTCTTCTAGATTTGTCACCCTGTAACAATAAGACTGAGCTCCTATGTTCTGAACATCCATGTAACTCTTGTACAAACGAGTCACAACCTAACAGTCCAGTTTCTTATATTAAGCCAACATACTTAATCCACCATATCAGACTCTCCTTTATGTCGTTAGGGATTACCTAAAGATCGGAAAGTGTGCTGTTGATTGTCATCCTACGTGTTACTCTTTGTGATGGTCAGCAGCCCTGAGTTGCCGATGTTCTTGTGACGCTCGGTCGCGCGCTGTCGCATAAATCTTTCCCCTCTCTACAATACTTCTACCACAATGTCCCAATCTTTTCCCTGTTATATATCTAGTTATTTTTTGCTAGTTTAAAACACTTTCGGGAGTGAGAAGGTGTGTTTTAGCTGAATAAAATCGACTGGCAAGAGCTAGAATTAGTTAGACAATTATTCTCTCGAATAGGTTAATCTTCCAGGGTTTTAATTTTCAGATAAGTTAGGGGTTTTCACTAAAGGGAATAAAGATGACCGAGTGAACATGTTGGAAATATGTAGTATTAGTAGTGAAGTTATACTATTTATTTACACTGAGTTTATTATCCTTATCTGTATTCTTCAACAGGGAGACGTACTTTATTGATTTCATCATGGCTGAGGACAAGCTATGTTATACAGTTCAGAACGTGAGGTAAAGGGTTTCCATCGAATACTCTCAACCCCATGGAATTGAATTGCTTGTCCTTAGAACAATGACCATGAAATACATCACATTTCTTGAAGGATGTGCATATAACATTATTTTCGAGCTTAATTAACCTATTCAGAAGGAATCTTAGCTACATGTACATTCATAATCATACACATATATATAAACATATATCTACAGGACAGAGCCACCCTACAGAACGGTAATGATGCCAATAGACATTAGGGTTTTGACATAATCCATGGACATGTTCCATAAAAGAAGTAACATGGAAACTGGAATGCAAATCATGAGTGAGATAATGATGACAAGTATTGTAGCCAACAAGAAATGCAAAGTAGTTCAAAATGGTCATCTATGAGGAGCCAAAGGACGAAGGGACAGTACTGTCTCCAATATTAACCTATTTACACACAATTTCCCCGCCCAAAACCTGACGCAAAACACCAAATTTCCCATACATTCAGATAGCTTAACAATGATAGATGAATACAGTAATTCCAAGATAGGAGCCATAAGTATGTTACTTCAAAGAGCTAAAACGATGTTAACACAAGACAGGATGTCAGCATCCATTCAGGTTGTCAGCGACCAAGAAACAAAGGGGCACCCTGCAGGCAAATAAAATGATCAACGTCTATCACAGAACAATATCGGTAGAATACCTGGCCTCACATTTGACACACACGTGTTATTCATCCCTCAAAAAAAAAAAAAAAAATCTTATTGCGAAGACAAATAAGAAATTGAACATAATGTAGACTAACTGCAGATAAAATAATTGGACAACAAATACATTCGTCACAAAAGACCCTAAATACCTAAAGCTATTTACTTCCTCCAACCTCTCTTCTATAAGACTTACTTCTAACTCACTGCCATCCTCTCCCCTTGTACATCTCATTACCTTGATTTTAACCATATTTACCTTCAACTTTCTTCTATCGTATACCTTCCCAAACTCTGTCACTGACTTCCTTAAACCACTCTGACCCTGCCACAAGCGCAGTGTTGTCAGCAAACTACAAATGGCTGACCTCTCACTATTCTCCATATTCTTTAACTATTTCCACTCCCCTACCCATTACCCATTTGCATACTTAATGATTTATTATTTTAGTAAAACTAAATTCTATATCTATTGATTTATGCTTTTATATATCTATTAGCATTTTTACTTTTTGATCCTTCATTTATTCAGATTATTAGATATGATATATATATATATAAGCATATTCACATGTACTTTTGTCTTATTCGTTTGTTCATTAATTCACTTGTACATGCTATTTGTCTTTCCTAAACCGGGAATTCACTTTTTTTTTCTTATGTCCCATACGGTGCATACAGCGTAGCTTGTGCCATGGAGCTCCAAGCTCGCGTCCTCACGGCCACCAGAGATTACCACTTACCCTAGACCTTTGCTAGTACGTGGATAAACGTCTCCATACCTTCATTCCGGTGACATCCACTCGAATGAAGAAAGTCGTCTAGAAAGACACCCCACGATAAAGCTTCTAAAGGTCTTCGCAGTGTTGAACAGATTTGTCAAAATTGTCTTGCCCCTTACCTATGCTGACCTCGCATCAGCTAAATAGAGTCTGATGGTCGCCATAGTAGGATAAAGTATGGTTATCATAGTGACGAAATCAGGAGTTTACGTTAGGGGAAGCTTGGCCGCAACCAAGAACTTCAGCTAAATGGAAGATTATGTTCTTGGCCAAAACCGAAATTTGTCAAACATGCCGCACCGTTCGGACTGTTGGCTGTTATATTTTCTGCCGTATATATATATATATATATATATATATATATATACATATATATATATATATATACATATGTATGTATATATATATATATTATATATACATATATATACATATTATATATACATATATATATACATATATATATATATACATACATATATATATATATATATATATATATATATATATATGTGTGTGTGTGTGTGTGTGTGTGTGTGTGTGTGTGTGTGTGTGTGTGTGTGTGTGTGTGTGTGTGTGTGTGTGTGTGTGTGTGTGTGTGTGTGTGTGTGTGTGTGTGTGTGTGTGTGTGTATGAAACCTATCTTTATTAATTATTTTGTGTTTTACGACTTATATTTCGTATTCT
>NC_134801.1:47183780-47186280 GCF_046742065.1 Oratosquilla oratoria
TCGTGACAAATTTTTCATCTCAACAACGATTTTTCTCACGCCTTTGAAAACCAAAAGATTATTTTTGTCACACTCATATATGCATACTCATACACATACATCCATACACACACAGAGGCACACACACATATGCACAAATATACAAACACATAGCTCTCTTCCCGTAAAATACAACTAGGTAAATACACACACGCACACACGCACACACACTAAAATCAAATTAATTTTCATTAGGTAGAACAAAATATACAAAAGTTTTTAAAACAATAGCTACTTAATATTGATTTTATATAACTTGATAAATTTCTTCATTAACCCTTTGGAGCCCCGGACAAACTTCTAAGTCTTTGCTATGCCTAACCCCAGACAATTCTACCCTGCTTTAAGGAGCTCCTGGTATTTAAAAAGGTCAGAACCAGAACTTGATATGGCGTATTTACAACTGGTATATCAATGCGTTCCCACTAACTGCAACCTTTACTCGTTTAAGAAGGTCCCTTGGAGATAAATAATATCTTAACAGTATCCATAATAAAAGCCAAAATAAGCCAAAAATAAGCCAAAAACGATTCACTCTTGTGGGGTTTCGATGAATATGAACGCTACCGGGGGGTTTCGATGAATATGAACGCTACCGGGGGGTTTCGATGAATATGAACGCTACCGGGGGGTTTCGATGAATATGAACGCTACAGGGGGGTTTCGATGAATATGAACGCTACCGATGAATATGACCACTACCGGGGGGTTTCGATGAATATGACCGCTACCGGGGGGTTTCGATGAATATGAACGTTACCGGGGGGTTTCGATGAATATGATCGCTACCGGGGGGTTTCGATGAATATGACCGCTACCGGGCGGTTTCGATGAATATGAACGTTACCGGGGGGTTTCGATGAATATGAATAAAGCATCCTGGTGGCAGAAGGAATACAGAAGAAAAGTGCCATCCAGCACGAAAAGGGTCTCAAACTCACAGTTCCTCGAGATTTGAATTTACAAAACGAGACCTCACGAACTAGCATACATTATCGCTAGACACAATGCAAGATTGATAGCACCGTATCTTGGCCATCTAATGTGGAAATAATCAAGATAATAGGAAGTAGGTTTTCGTGCATATGCTTGTATCCTTGGTCATGCGTGAAGATATAAAACAAGGTCACGAGCACGTAAGATCTTGCTACTATACGCACACTTTTTCCTTGAGTCCCTAGGTCCGGGTTTGTGTTTGTGTAGTTTGCGTGCGTGTGTGTGTGTGTGTGTGTGTGTGTGTGTGTGTGTGTGTGTGTGTGTGTGTGTGTGTGTGTGTGTGTGTGTGTGTGTGTGTGTGTGTGTGTGTGTGTGTGTGTGTGTGTGTGTGTGTGTGTGTGTGTGTGTGTGTGTGTGTGTGTGTGTGTGTGTGTGTGTGTGTGTGTGTGTGTGTGTGTGTGTGTGTGTGTGTGTGCGTGCGTGTGTGTGTGTGTGCTTGTGTGTGCCCGTGTGTGCGTATGTAAAAGAACACATGATTACATCGATGAATGTATGTATATATGTATGCATGCATATATGTATATATGTATTCATGTTTATACATATTTGTTTATGCATTCATACATACATAAATATATACATGCATGTATGTATGTAAGTATTCATGCATTATGTATGTATGTATGTATGTATGTATGTATGTATGTATGTATGTATGTATGTATGTATGTATGTATGTATGTATGTATGTATGTATGTATGTATGTATGTATGTATGTATGTATGCATGTATGTATATGTATATGTGTGGTGGCTACATACGTGCATATGTATCTGCATATATTCATGCTTGTACATACGTGTACATATGTATACATATATGTATGCTTGTATATACGTAACTACATATACCTTTATATATGTGAGCACGTATTTGTATATATATTTTTTGTATATATTCACCCATGTATGTATCTATTCTTGTGCATATATATGTTCGTATGTATATACCTTATAAGGAAGGTGATGTCGGAAATGAGGAAAAGTAAAGAGAGGAAGTGAGACAGAATGAGACAGAGTGAGAGAGAACGGGATTGAGTGGGAGATTGGAGGGGGAACTTTGCGAGACTGCGGGGGACAGCAGGAGACATGGATGGGGAGCGAAAGAGAATGAGAAATATAAAGGAAGAGAGCAGTAGAGAGTCATAGAGAGTGTGGGAAAGAGAGTAAGAGAGCGAGAGACTCACCAGGTCTGTTTAGCTGATGTGACATTACAGTTCTGAAGAAGTCTGAGAATGAACTTTGAGAGATATTACATGTATCAAAGTGATTAATAAAGTAGTCTGGCGGCAAGTAGAGTAAAATAAAAGTACCACCTAGTACGGAAGGGTTCAACAGAGACAAATTCATTTACTATCAAAGGATTGCCATGTAGACGGCTAAAACAAAGTCTGACAGTAATCAGAACAGTAAAAAAAAAAAAAAAAAAAAAAAAATTACACCATTGGCAGATGGGGTCAAGTAA
>NC_134801.1:47196280-47198780 GCF_046742065.1 Oratosquilla oratoria
AGGAGGAAGAAGAAGAAATGGAGAAGGTTTAAGAGGAGTAGAAGGATAAGGAGAAGGAAGTATAAATTGATTAAAGAAGTAGATGGGGGAAGAAATAAAAGGAAGATAGAACAAGAAGAAAAGAAGGGATAGGAGTAGGGGGAGGAAGAGGAGGTGTGTGAAAATGAGGAGGAGAAGGCGAAAGAACAGGAGGAAGAGGAGGAGGAGGAAAGGAATATAATGAGGAGGAAGAGGAAGAAGAACAGTAAGAGGAAGAGGAAAAGGAGGAGGAAGAGGAAGAGGAGGAGGAAGAGGAAGAGGAAGAGGAAGAAGAAGAGAATGAGGAAGAGGAATAGGAAGAAGAGGAAAAAAAGCAAGAAGAGGGGGAAGAAGAGCAGGAGGAAAGGGAGAAGAAAGATAAAGAGGAAGAGGAAGAAGGAGAGGAGGGGGAAGAGAAAGAAGACGAAAAGATAGAGAAGGAAAAGGAGGAGAAGGAAAAGATTAGTAGGAAGTGGAGAAGAAATAAGAGGAAGAAGAGGATGAGGAAGAGGAATAAGAAGAGGAAGAGGAAGAGTAACAGGGAGAGGAAGAGAAAGAGAAAGAGAAAGAGAAAGAGAAAGAGGAAGAGGAAGAGGAAGAGGAAGAGAAAGAGAGAGAGAAAGAGAAAGAGAAAGAGAAAGAGAAAGAGAAAGAGAAAGAGGAAGAGGAAAAAGATGAAAAGAATGAGAAAGAGAACGAGGAAGTGGAAGAGGAAGAGGAAGAGGAAGAGGAAGAGGAAAAGAGGGAGAGGTAGAGGAAGATGAAGAAGAAAAGAAAAAGAAATAGAAAGAGCAAGAGGAAGAGGAAGGGGAAGAGCAAGAAGAGAAAGAAGAGTAGGAGGAAAGGAGAAAGGAAGATAAAGAGTAAAAGGAAGAGGAAGAAGAAAAGGAAGAGAAAGAAGGAGGAGGAGGAAGAGGAGGAGGAAGAAGAAAAATACGAGGAGGAAGAAAGATACGAGGAGGAAGAAAAATACGAGGAGGAAGAAAAATACCAGGAGGAAGAGAAGAATGAGGAGGAGAAAGTAGAGGAGAAGGAAGGGGAGAAGAAAGAAGAGGAAGAAGAGCACGAAGAAGAGGAAGAAAAGAAGAAAAGGAAGAGGAAGAGGAATAGGAAGAAGAGGAAGAGGAAGATCCAGAGAGGAAGAAGAACAGAAAGAGGAGGAGGAAGAGAAAGAGCAGTGGAAACAAGAAAAGAAATAAAAGTAAGAGGAGGAGAAAGAACAATAGGAGGAAGGGGAATAGGAAGATAAAGAGAAAAAGAAAGAGTTGGAAGGTGAGGAATGGAAAGAGAAAGAGGAGAAGGAAGAGGAAGAAGAGGAAGAAGAAGAATAGGAGCAAGGAGAAAAGGAAGAAGAGGTGGCAGACGATGAGGATGAGGAAGAGAAAAAGAAAGAAGAGGAGGAAGAGGAGGAGGTAGAGAAGGAGGAATAAGATAAGGAAGAGGTGGAGGAAGAGGAGGAGAAAGAGGAGGAGGAAGAGGAGGAGGAAGAGGAGGAGGAGGAGGAAGTGAAGGAGGAATAATATAAAGGTAGGGGAGGAGGAATAGCCGCAGAGGAAAAGGAGGAGAAGATGAAGAGAATGAGGAGGAAAATAGGGAGGAGGAAGAGGAGGAGGAGGAGGATGAAGACGAGGGGTGGAAAAGGAAAAGAAGGGAGAGGCGAGAAGGAAGAGGAAGAGGAGGAGGAGGAGGAGGAAGAGGAGGGGAGAGGAGGAGGAAAAGGAGGAAGGGAAGGAGAAAGCGGAGGAGGAATAATATAATGGATAGCAGAGGAAGAATAGGTGCAGAGGAAAAGGAGTAGAAGGTGAAGAGGAGAAGGAGGAAAATAGGGAGGAGGAGGAGGAGGGGTGGAGAAGGAAAAGAAAGGAAAGGGAGAAGGAAGAGTAGTAGTAGTAGGAGGAGGAGAAGGAGGAAGAGGAGGAGGAGGAAGAGGAAGAGGAGGAGGAGGAGAGGTAGAGAAGAATTGAAAGGAAAGGGAGAAGGTAGAGTAGTAGTAGTAGGAGAAGTAGGAGTAGTAGTAGGAGGAGGAGGAGGAGAAGGAGGAAGAGGAGGAGGAGGAGGAGGAAGAGAAAGAGGAGGAGGAGGAGGAGGAAGGGTAAGTAAAAGAGGGAGGAGTGGTATTGTTAGTTACGGAAAGGTAATGGGTTTGGAGTATGAAGGGGAGGGAGGAGGAGGAGAGGGAGGGAGGAGGAGAGAGAGGGAGGAGGAGAGAGAGGGAGAAAGATGTAGGTGTGGGTGGGAAGAGAGAGAAAGTGACTCTGAAGTCTTTCGGGGAAATAGGGACGGGTGAGGATGGATATTGTTCCTCTACACGGTGATTTAAATTTCGATTTTTATTCCATCCGAGACCAGGTCATTTTACTAATAAAACGAGGTCACATTAAGAATACAATTGGGTCCTGAGCAATTAATACTTTCTTTTCACACCGTGGTCGTCCTTTGACTGAACAGAATCGTCTGGTTAAAAAAACAAGAGTGTTTTACC
>NC_134801.1:47203780-47213780 GCF_046742065.1 Oratosquilla oratoria
CATATAAACATACAAGCCTACAAACATACAAACATGAAAAAAATCCAAATATGAAAGCGTATAAACATACACACATACAAACATGCATAAAACATAAAAAATAAACAAAAACACACAAAAACACAAGCATATCAAAGCACAAACATTCACACATAAATGTACACATATAGAGAACGACAGACATACAGGCATGCAGAAAAAGACATACAAATATAAAGACATACATACAGACATATACTAAGGCAAATATACAGACAAACAGGCAGACAGACAAACAAGTTGGCATAGACCCCAAGTTCACATAGTTAGCATCGGCCAAAATCCCTATTAGAGTTTCGTCCCCTTAACTGAATAAAATCGCCCTTCTTAGCCAGAACAAAATAAATAAGGTTAACTTTCAACAACAACTAGTGACTTATGTTTCCTATGGAAGTCCATACAGATGGGGCAAAGGTGGTGTCTTTGGTTGCAGTTGAGTGTCTCTTAGCGTGAACTTCTTGCCCAATGCAGATAACACTGGCAAATCAAGGACCAATGACAACATCAGCTTCCCTTTCCGTAATGGAAGATATTTGTCTTTTTCATTAGGAAAAAAGACAAACGATTTTATTCACCTGCGAGGCTGTGGTAACACTTTGGGAGTTACACGGTTAGTTCACCTCAAACAACCCCTTCTATACAGAGCGATACTTTTCTACTGTATTCTGACTAACGTCACATGATTTAGATGACTTTATCTTAAATAAAATAAAATGAAATAAAATAAAATAAAATAAGATAAAATAAAATAAAATAAAATAAAATAAAATAAAATAAAATAAAATAAAATAAAATAAAATAAAATAAAATAAAATAAAATAAAATAAAGTAAAATAAGACAAAATAAGACAAAATGAAATAAAATAAAATAAAATAAAATAGAATAAAAAAAATAAATGAACAAGACGTGATAAAACGATATATAATAAGATAAAAACAAAATGGATCATAATAGAATAAAGTGGCACCAGTAGAGTAACATAAATACAACGAAACATTGTAATAAAAACAAACTTATAAACACGACAACGCAACAAAAGCACAAGAAAAAATGCAGGAAATATAACAGCAATGACGTCTGTGCAAATTCTATTTCAGCTTATAAGTAAAGATTTTTTCATGTTTTCGGATTTTGTTTTTTCAGAAGACGCGAAGGCCCTATCTCTCATCCAGCACTTATTATTCAATATGTTTGCTCTATTCTTTATATTTTCCCCAGTGGTGAAATACATTTCTTCCCTCCTTATTTTGTTTTCCTATATATCTATTTCATATTTTGTTTTTGTATACGTATATATATGTATATGTATAAGTATATGTATATGTATATGTATATGTATATGTATATTATATTACACACACACACACACACACACACACATACACACACACACACACACACACACACACACACACACACACACACACACACACATATATATATATATATATATATATATATATATATATATATATATATATATATAGTGTATATATATATCTATATATATCTGTGTGTGTGTGCGTATGTGTGTGTATGTGTATGTGTGTTTGCGTGTGTGTGTGTGTGTGTGTGTGTGTGTGTGTGTGTGTGTGTGTGTGTGTGTGTGTGTGTGTGCGTGTGTGTGTCTGTGTGTGTGTGTGTGCAAAATTCACAAATCCTACCCTCTTAGTTGTAGAAAACGTGTTTGCGCTCAGTATTGGGATTCTCAGTCATCTTACAACGGCCATTATTTGGTTCTTTGAGCAACTCTGTATTTTTGACTTCACGGGTTCATTACCTTGTCGTTTCCATAACCATAAACATTTTTCATCTCATATATTTACGTTATCTTTTTTTTTTTTTTTTTTTTTTTTAAGTTTGTGCTCATCATTCTTGGTTCTCTGGATCTGTATTCTTGAAGCTTTCAACACAGAGAATTGTTTTGATTTCTTAGGTTTTCTAAATTTACTTTTTGCATTACTTGTTTCATAATAATATTATTTGCCATCCACATAACTCTCTTTGTTATGAAATCCACATTAGAATTCTTAATTAGGTCACCACTCTATTATCGTCACTGCAGTTCTCTCCCTTCGTGGGCAAACCATTATAAATCCTTGACCCTGAATTCAATTTCTCAAAATCTTCATATGTTTTCTCTCCATTTTATTCGTAGATTATATATATATATATATATATATATATATATATATATATATATATATATATAGATATACATATATACATACATATATATATGTATATATATCACAACAAAGATATGTATTAGCACATATTTAAAATAATACTGATGACCCACTTTCGGAGAATAAATAGCGAAGATATAGAGATCTGTATATTTCGATCACTTACTGTGATCCTCTTCGGCAGATATGAGTTACAAAGTACAGAACAATGTGTATTTATAGTAAAGCAGTGAGGTAGCATGAGGGGACGGGGCTCAGGTCAACACGCCCGGCACGCATGCTCGCATCTTGGTGGCTCAGGTCACATGACCGGCGTTGCATGGGCCTTGGTGATTTTTGTCCACCGTTAATGTTGATGGTAACATTTTATTTATGGCAAAAGAAGAAATACAGTCTGGTGACCATTGACCATGGGAAATGTTATAATTTGGGAAATTATTTATTAAGGAGGATTCTACTATTTTTCTTCTGAAACTACATTTGGATTTATAAATTATTTCAGCATCGTCCCAATTTATTCGGTGGTTTTTATTGGCGACGTGCTGAAATACTGCGGAATTTTCCTGTCCGTATTTAACAGAGTTCTTGTGCTCCTTAACCCTGGTATTGAGATCTCGACCCGTCTGTCCCCAATATACATCATTGCAATCTAAACAAGGTAATTTATAAACTCCAGGAGTTGTATTACTCTTGGATCTATGATGTATATTGACAACTTTACTGAACAAATTATTAGGATAATGGAAGATAAAATTTACCTTTTCTGTACTTTGTAACTCATATCTGCCGAAGAGGATCACAGTAAGTGATCGAAATATACAGATCTCTATATCTTCGCTTATTCTTCTCCGATAGTGGGTCATCAGTTATATATATATATATATATATATATATCTATATATATATATATATATATATAATATATATATGTATACTGTGTATGTATATATGTATATATATATATGTATGTATATGTGTATATATATATATATATATATATGTGTGTGTGTGTGCGTGTGTGTTTGTGTGTGTGTGTGTTTGTGTGTGTGTGTGTATTTATATGTATATATATGTATATATACATATATATATATACATATACATATATACGCATATGTATATATGTATATGTATATATATATATATGTATATATATATGTATATGTATATATATATATATATGTATGAAATTGAGATTAGATCTTCCAATGTTACGTGAAGCGTGGTCGGGGACTAGTACAGTCCTTTTGAACCATCACCGTAGCATGGTTGCTAACGTCTTGGCCTCGTGAATTTCGACGCACGGGTCAGGGTTCGTATCCCATGGCGGAGCTTCTAAAAATGTTCAATCTGTCTTAAGAAACATACACAACTTGTCGGAAGGCTCGCCTAATACGGGATTAGATGAAATTGAGATTAGTTCTTCCAATGTTACGTGAAGCGTGGTCGGGGACTAGTACAGTCCTTTTGAACCATCACCGTAGCATGGTTGCTAACGTCTTGGCCTCTTGATTTTCGACGCACGGGTCAGGGTTCGTATCCCATGGCGGAGCTTCTAAAAATGTTCAATCTGTCTTAAGAAACATACACAACTTGTCGGAAGGCTCGCCTAATACGGGATTAGATGAAATTGAGATTAGATCTTCCAATGTTACGTGAAGCGTGGTCGGGGACTAGTACAGTCCTTTTGAACCATCACCGTAGCATGGTTGCTAACGTCTTGGCCTCGTGATTTTCGACGCACGGGTCAGGATTCGTATCCCATGGCGGAGCTTTTAAAAATGTTCATATATATATATACATATATATATATATTTATGTATATATATGTATATATACATATATATATATATATGTATATATATATATATATATATATATATATATATGTATATATATATAAACATGTATATATATATAATATGTATATACATAAAGGGAGCATTGTAGGTGCCATGGGTCCCCGCAAGGAATAAGTTCGGCCAAGACAGATTGCATCAGTTGTGGTTCGGATAGGGTAGCATATCTTTGGTTACGATTGATTATATTTGAGATTTGGTCAGATTAATTAGATTAGTTCAGGTATCTTAAAAGTAAGTTATGTCAGGATAGTTGAATATAATTTAGTTGAGGTTAGGATGGGTTAGGTTAGATCAGATATGTTAAGCTAGGTTACGTTACCTTAGGATAGATTCGTAAGGCTAGATTAACTGGGCTAGGTTAGGTTTATTTAGGTTAAATTTAGTTAAGTTACGTTATATTACGTTATATTACATTCTGTTAAGTTAGGTCAGGACAGGTCAGGTTGGAATCCTGGTCTCTTTTAAAGCTGGTTGATGTACTGTAAATTCACCAATGAAAAAAAGAAAATAATGGAAAGATAGTAGGCTTTCACCAGAGATATGGCCCTGCTCTTTCTCTCTCTTTCTGCTCTCTGCACTCTTCTTTTCCCTACGTGGTCATTTCAATTTACTCCAGCCTCAAATTATGCCCGCATATCTGGCTAATTCTTACTTGACATCTTTAGTGAATGAACATTGGAGCCAGATTCGATTAATGCTGGCAAATACAAAGCCTTTCTGATAAGGAAATTATCTTCCCAACATGAAATTTTGGGTCCAGAGATATCGGCCCTTCCTCTCTTCACCTTTATGTACCGATTCTTAACATTTCTCTTATCAAAAAGGTAATTATACTTTTACAGCATTTTTGTGATTCATTATATTTGTATCAAATAGATAACAGCATATATACGTCTATATACACATGCATGCACATATACATGTACATACACATGTACATATACATGTACATATTCATGTACATATACATGTACATACACATGTACATATACATGTACATATTCATGTACATATTCAAATGCATGTATATACATATACATACTTGTGTATTTATACAGAAGGATTTCATACAAAATAAATTGGTTCTAAATTATAACTGTTTCTACATTTAACTACACTTCTGTCTTGAGATACTTCCACCAAATAGCATACTGAAACACAATCAGGTACTTTCTATGCATTCAGGCAGTTTCAAACATAATATAAATCACCAAATGATGAATACAAGATATGTAAGTGGTACAAAACAAAAGGGTGGTTCAAATGAAAGAGTGCTGTAGAAGTTACATAGACTAAGGCAAGAACAAAACATCTCAAGTCATGAGGTTCTCTGTGTTGTGACATCCCACGGAGGGAACCTCGACAAAGAAGAGCTCCTAGGACTCTAAGTGTTCATCTTGTTCAACAATTTTGGTGTTGTCTTCCATAATTTTCCTAGTCAAAAGGAGTGTCATGGCAAATAACGCTGTGAGATTTTGGGACACTATTTTATCCTGAGTTTTGTTATAGAATACTCCATATATGGAGAAAAGGGAAACGTACAGTTCCCTGTATTGCATATGTGTTCATACACAAGATGATCCTTCTGAAAGTAGAGTCTACCTTGGGCTCGGTTAGATCTAACGCACCATTTGATCATCACCTTAATAATACTTTATATTCCCGTTTTATAGTCGAAGTGCATGTGTACCTTATTGCAAATACCTATTTCATTTTCATCTTGGGTAAGAGTTCTTTCTTTGCAGTGGTACCCGTTATGATATTAGTTTAAGAGATATGATAGTGTAATCTCGCTGTCTTCCGACATATTTTCTCGTAAGGTATACCTTTGGTACCATCTTAATCAATAGAGTCTGTAAAGTCCTATACATTTATTGGGTGTCCAGTGATACACGTCATCATTATGATGGTACCTTATACTATATATCTATAGAAAATTACCTTGTGAGCCACCAAGGACGTGCCAGTTAACTGTGTGCCCTGGGTCTATGAGTAAGCACGGGCTTATCTTTATCTCGCCCTTCGAACAAGACCTGTTCGACATGGGTGACCCAAGAGAGATTTTTATTGCCAAATTGACAAAGCTCATGTGAGCATTGATATACTCAATCCTACCCGTGAATGTCAAGGTGTCAGATCTTGGATACATATATGCACGCACAAATTCACGCACATACACACGCACACACACACACATACACACATACACACAAGCACACACACACTCACACACACACACACACACACACACACACACACACACACACACACACACACACACACACACACACACACACACACACACACACACACACACACACACACACACACATGCACACGCACATATACATCCATATATAATGAATACATACACGTACTGTATATACATAAACACATACAAATACACACACACACACACACACACACACACACACACACACACACACACACACACACACACACACACACACACACACAAGCACTCACACACACACACACACACACACACACACACACACACACACACACACACACACACACACACACACACACACACACACACAGAAGCACACACACACGCATGCACGCACGCATGCACATACACACATACGCATACACGCAACTCACACACGCACACACATATACACAGGCACACACTAATACACTCACACACGCACAAATACACACGCACATACACATATTCACACACACTCGCACACATAGTGGGGAAGGGAGGAGGAGGAAGGGAGGTGAAGAAGGAAGGGAGGTGAGCTGAGGTGAGGAGATGGAAAGGAGGAGGAATGGAAGAGAAAGGGAAGAAAGACAGGGAGGAGAAAGAGGAGAAGAAGAGGATTGGGAGGGGAAAGAGGGGAAGAGGAAAAAGGGCATGAGGAATAAGTGAAGAGACAGAAAATGTGGAAGAGGGGAGGAGGAGGAGGAGGAGGAAGAGGAGGAGGAGGAGGAAGAGGAGGAGGAGGAGGAGGAGGGGAGGAGGAGGAAGTGAGGAGAAGGAAGATAGGAGGAGGAAGAGGGTAGCAGGAGGGGTGAAGAGAAAGAGGAATAGAAAGAAGAGGAAGAGGAGGAGGAGGAGTGGCGTGCCAGGTTCTGGTTATTTTATGTTTTAGAGTAGAGAATATTAATGTTGTAGTTTAGTTATTGTTTTATTGAGAATATTCGTAAGAAGAAAATACTTCTCCATTTAAATTTTTCATCAAAATCATTCTAAAGAAAATTAAAATCGGTAACGCACTGACGGCAATGCAGTGACGGTAACGCATTGACGGTAATGCACTACATGTCTGGAGGTAACGTGCCCAGGTTTCCAATTGAGTTCTAATCTAATCTAACCTAACCGTATTGAATTAAGTTACACTACTTCATCCTAATAAAATTGATATAGCCTAGTCTAGCCTAGCATGGCCAAGCCAAGCCACACCTAGCCTTACCTTATCTTTCTTAAGCAACCGGTGCAAAACAATGTAACTCATCCTAATCACAGACTTGGCATGCAATGTAATTTTCAAATAGTTGAGTAAAGGAGTTCGATGGGAGAACTTAGTAGGCTTGTAGTATCACTTCACTGACCCCTTTTCAATAACATTGCTAACAATGTCCCTTTTGGGGTCATAAGAGTTTCATAAAAAGGACCCCTATTCTTCTCTTGGGTTCATGTTTTGATTTCCCGCTCTGAACGGTTCCGCTGAGCCAATAGTGGTTGGACATTGCAAGTATGATGCGAGTACATTCGAAGCAGCAAATCAGAATGCATGAATTTACTCGTAACCTCGAAACCTTTGTTGTTATTGGCCTGCATTCGTGTCTGTGAAATGTAAACTGTTTACCTGTTTCAGAGTTTTGTTGTCGAACGAGTGTGAGTGCTTGTGTCTGGTTTTAAATTTTATTTGCAAGTTATGGCATAGATAAGAAGTGTCATGCTTTGATATTTGGAGCAAAGAATATATATCGAGTGATAAAGTGGGAGAAGAGTTTAGAAAGTAAAACTTAATTTCTTTCGTGTCGAATTTAAGTGTAGTGAAAATCCAAGCCTTGGTGATTGTTTTGTTAGCTTGTACCCTTGGAGACATTATTGTACCAAAATGGTTGTCATAAAAACAGCATAAGATTGATTTAAGTAGTGCAGCAAAAGGGAGAACTAGAAACTAAAAGTGATCGATATTCTTTTTATGCGTATTTGAGGAAACTATACTCCAATAATAAGATATAATGAGGGACATGTAGTCAGTACTTCTTATAGGGCAAGCCTTAGTTACTTGATATACCAATAGATATATTTGAAGGAGCTCACAGACAGTGAACGTCAACAAACACACAAATTAAAACTACGTACTTTTTCGTAATAATGTCTTGCTCTACTCTTTTCTACAAAAAGAAAAGAAAAGAAGAAACACAAATAGAAAATAAAATAAATACAAATATTGAACCATGCGCCATACCAGTAGTATACCAAAGGCATTGGAGGCTATAAAGCAACTATTTTATTGTTGCCTTTTATTGTGCAGGACCTCAGCTTGGAAATAAGGTAAGCTAACATTTCTCTTAAACTTATACTAGTTAGATTCATAATCTTGACTATACGTCTCCACGTACACAAAGGAATATTTCATAACTAAATAGTTATAGGAAACAAGTGATTTTAAAGCCTTCTTATCTTCGAAAATTACAGGTACTTTCTACATCCTCCCTCCCATCAATTTTGGGAATGCATGTGTAGATGTGAAGACAATGTTACCTAGCATAGCTTCACCCAGTTTTATCTAACCTAGCTTAGCCTAATTTAGCTCAGCCTATCCTAACCTAGTCTAGGCGAGCCAATCACTAACCTAAGTATCATAACATCACGGAACCGTAACCTAATCTTATCAAATCTCACTAAGCATAACCTACTCTAAACTGAACTAACTTAACTTGACCTAACCTAATGTAGCCTAACCTTATCTAAACTAATCCAACCAACAAAACTTAACCAAATTTAAGCTAACCTAATTTAACCTACACCAACTTCCTAGCCTAACTCAGCCAGTCTTACCTTAACATATCTTAATTAACTTGATCTAATCTTACCTAACTCATCACCTTACCTAACCAAACTTAACTTGCATAAAATTCGTAATGACTAATTACTTGTACATATGTCCCTGGGATTCCCGTTTTCTATAACCGTGATGAATGTGACATTTTGAGTAAAAGACAAATTATATGGAACGAATTCGGTAAAGTCTTTCGCAACGTCAAATTTCTGGAGAATGAGATAGGTAATAGGGGAGGGGATCTGGGAAAAATTTAGTGCTAAGAAATTAGATTAAGTTAGGTAAATTAAATGAGTAAGCCGGAGTAATATTTCTGGCATCGCGCAAGTGCAACAAATAAACATTTTCATCCTTCACGTATTCTTTTCTACAGTGGGCAAGATTTCTGCGTGGTCCACTGAAGTATGCAATATGAATGATATGGGACTTGTTCTTGTATGCCTGTGGATAAATACGAAATTAACAGATTATAATGTTAATTTCCAGTGACTTTTGTGTATTTCGTTCCGTAAGCAATCGGTCCCTATTGGCCTATGGGTCACATTTTCACGACTGGATGGGTCACACATAATTCTTGCAAACTATACTCGTTGAAAATATACCGTTGTCATTCACCATTTGTACATATTCTACTGTAGCACAAAAGTATCTCAGAGCTTATCTTGTTGAATGATAAGTCCAAATTTGAAATATTTGATTATAGGTGATACTTTTTTCTTTCATTATTTCGACAATAAAATGTCAAAGTCTGACTTACAACTCTTCCATGGTCACCTTGTTTGGACTTTCAGTAATTTCTATCATTTTCATCAGACTCTGCTATTGAAAATATGACTGAGTTTGTGAGATGACCACTTATTT
>NC_134801.1:47218780-47221280 GCF_046742065.1 Oratosquilla oratoria
AAAGAAAAGCAAAATACATTCCCAGCAGGGTCTTTGGTTTTTATCATGATCACCGTTATTATTGTTATTATCATTATTTTCATCATTACCACCATCATCATCATCATCATCATCATCATCATCATCATCATCATCATCATCATCATCATCATCATCATCATCATCATCATCATCATCATCATCATCATCATTGCTATTGTTATCGTTATCGTTATCATTATCATTATCATTATCATCACATTATTATTGTTATTGTTGATATTGTTATTGGTGCTTTTTTGATGATCGTCATTATCATCATCATCGTCATTGTACCTATTATTTTCAATGTTATTATCGTTGCTATTATCCTTATCATTATTACTGTCATTAGCATCACCATCAGCAGCAGCAGTAGCAGCTTCCTGAATGTATTTGGAAAAGCAGCGGCAAGTGTTAGTTGAAAGGATTGGGATAGGAACAAATAGAGTGATTGCTGAGAAACTTTGTGGGTTTAGGAAATGTAGAGGGTACGTGGATCAGAAATTTGTTGTAAGGTAGATGTACGAGAATTTTTTAGCAGAATGTAAGAACGTTTTTTGAGCCTTCATGGACCTAGAGAAGGCTTATGACTTGGTTAAGAGAAAAGGATTGTGGGAAGTGTTACATTGGGGTGAGGAGCCTACGCCTGGAGACGCGCAGCTACATCGAATTTTTCATCTTTGCCCAGTGTGCTAGGACATCTCGGGCAAATAATAGTCACTGTCGGGAATCACAGAGGATTACGGGATTCAAACCCACAACTAAACGGACGTGAGACCAGGGCGCTTCAAATTGCGCTACCATAGAACACAAGTATATAAGATACGGGGAAAGTTGTTAAAGGCAGTTAAAGCCTTTTATCTGAGTAGCAGAGATTGTGTCAGGGTTAGAAATGATGAGAGTGAGTGTTTTAATGTGAAGGTGAGGCTGAGCCAGGGTTGTGTTATGTCACCATGGTTGTTCAATGTCCTTATGGATGGGACGGTGCTGGAGGTAAACGCGAGGGTGACGGGGAAGGAATTGGAGATAGAGTAAATTGATGTCAGCTAGTTGATTTTATTTGTGGCTGGGTCAGAAGAGAGTCTAAGGTAGTTTGGGATAGATTTTGGGAAAGTATGTGATCGCAGGAAGTTGAGATTAAATGTGAGTAAAATAAGGTGATGAGATAATCAAGGGAGTCAGTTGCAGGGTCTTTAAGAAGAGAGGCTAGAGAACGTGGATCCATTTAAGTATTAGTGATCTCATGTAGCAGGGAACTGAGGAGTGTGGATAGAGGGAAACTGTAGAATGAGGAAATTAAAGATGTCACGAGAAATCTGAGGATGGACGCAGATGAAAGGCTAAATGAAGGGGTGATTCTGCCTACGGCAGACATGGAATATAAGGATGGTAGGAAGGATAAATTAAAAGCGTATAGATAAAACGTTTGAGAAGTGTGATGGGTGTTACGAGGATGGATAGTGTGAGAAATGAGGTAGTGAGGAGAAAACTTGGGGTGGAGAGGGATCTGGCAGATAGGGTTGATGAAAGCATACTAGGATATGGATGGGGACATGGAAAGAATTAGCGAAGAAAGACTAGCATAAAAGAGTGTGGAAGACAAATGTAATATAGTTAACCTGAGAGGATGAACGGCAATGAAATGAATGGATAGGGTAAAAGGGACCTTGTGTAAAAAGGTCTATAGAGCAGGAAAGGGAGAATGTAAGAGGTAGGTGTGAGTGGAGAATAGTTGTCAATGAACTGTAAACTGACGAGGCACAAAGGGATTTCTCCTCATCTTCGCCTATGTACGTGCAAGTGGACATAGAGAGAAGGTCATCGTGTAAATGAAGAAGTGGTGGCAGACCAGCTTAGGCTGCCGGGCCCTATTGTGGATGTGCTGTGTCCTGTTGTATTACCCCCGATCGGGGCAGTGGCCGGGAGGCAGGGATGCCCTTCATCCACAAGGATCTAGGATAAAAGGGAAAGAAATGAGTGTAGGATGGGAAGGAGGTGTTTGCATGCCTTGCCTGGTTACTTCCTTAATAAGGATGTAGAAGTCTTCTATACAAACGTTATACAGAATGGACATATATTTTTTTCTTTATATCTTAGGAAACGCATCAATGTCTTATCATATGCCCATTTCAGTTTTGTTCATCACCTAAACACTATGGTTTTCGTTTTTTCATGTTTCTCAGAACGTATGGGGTTTATAGTAAAAAAAATCTTAGGTGACTAGAAAAAAATTATATGTGACGTGGCATCGAACCAAAAATATCCTAAGCATGTTATTGAAAAATATCAAAACGTGGCCAGGAAGTCACACTACAACAGTGTAAGGGGTTTATTTTGAAAAAAGAATTTCATAGTTCTTCCTTTTCACGACAACCTTGTCAGAGTTCCTCGCATCTCCAGTGGGTTCAACATCAATGACATATTTAAGAAGAGAACCATAGAATAACTTGTTACATATTTTCCATGGAATAACAGAAAA
>NC_134801.1:47226280-47236280 GCF_046742065.1 Oratosquilla oratoria
TGGTTTATAACACTTATATTTTGCCATTTAGAAGAACTCTGCTTTCGATCGTTTAACCAGTTACTAGTCCAACTTAATAGGCTACCACTTATTCCATGTGAAGCTAATTTAGTAAGTAGTCTTTCGTGGAGGATGGTATAAAAAACTTTTGCAAAGTCTAGATATATCAAATATACATTGTTTCTTTTGTCATAATTCGAGATGACTGTGTTGTAGAATTCGAGTTAGTTACGTAAGAACGTTTCCGTCTGAATCCATGCTGGCTGTTATTTATCATTTACTTTCTAAATGGTGTTCGATAGCATTGCTGATGATAGTTTCCATAATTTTTCCTACTATTGAAGTCAAACTTATAGGCCTGTATTTATTTGGTTTCATTTTGTCACCTTTTTTGATTATGGGAGTAACGTTACCTAGCTTCCATCGTATTGGGACATTTCCGGATATGATGGATTTCTTGAAAATAATTTCTAATGGAACAAAAATCTCATTTTTCCTTTCCTTTAAGATTCTTGGATGCCAACAGTCATGCCCTGTCTCTTTTTAGCAATATATTTAAGTTTCTTTGTCAAGCTATTTTTGGCGAGATTGATTTGGGGAGCGTCTGTCCTTAAACGGGTTGTTTTGAAATATTTTCCACATCCGATCTACAGGTCTTTCGCTTAATTATGCATATAGGTTTCTTACATATAACCAAGGAGACGAGAAAACGGTCATAGAAAAAGAATCTCTGGAAATTTATAATTTCTAGGGAACTGCAATAGTTCCTTGAATCTAACAGTTACATAATATTTACAATGTTCACACTTCACTGGACATGCTATGGCAAATGCCAATCATTTCATTCAGATGAAGAATTTGATCCTTCTTCTGGAGGTACTGGAGTCATTGATGTTTCTTATTTGCCTATTTATAAAACGATGGGAGCTTTGTCAGTACAGTGACATCCTCTCGTTTGAAAAAAGGTGTCTGTTGTTGGATACAATGGGATACGGAAAGAGTATCACAACAGCAAATGGGTTGATTCTAATTATCCTTTTCATTCGTGCGACTTTACATTTATGTGAATAAAACCTTTTGGCTTTGACCAGACTCAAATAACCGAGTGGATTAAACGATACATAGTTATCTCTTTTAGTGCGCTGCTACCCTCTCCAAGAATCTTCTGCTTTTGGTAACAAAATAATCAAAATGACTGAGAGCGCAAGCAAGGCAAAATATACAAACCTCGGCACGTACAGTTGTACAAGCCAACTGTACTAACGTAGTCATAAAACTTATATTACAAAGAACGGGTAAAAGAACAAGTAGTAAATGGCATTACAAGGGACGGCTGCAGTCACCAAGATAAAGACCAGTTTATTGGTTCATGCCATGAAATGTCGCCAGATATTCAGAAGCGACGCATATGGAGTCAAACACCCTTCGCTAAGACAAACAAAGACGGCTATGGTCGAGGACTTTATGAAAGAGATGGCTTCGACTTGACAGAAGGAATTTATTCCTTAGGTCCATGACTGAGTGAGCACATCTGAGCGTGTTTGGGTCTAGAGTGTGTGCGCATACATTGGTATGCACAATTTTGAGACCGAGGGACGAAGCACACGCACACGCTCACGCAAAAGTACACACGTATATAGGCGGATGCGGATATGGATGTAGACGGCTTTATGTGTTAATGCGCATGCGTATATATACTCACGTTCATACACGTATGTTCATAAACGCACGCGCTCGTACGAACACACATATACACATTCTCACAAACGTGTGTGCTCACACGAACACACACAGATACACACAGACACACACACACACACACACACACACACACACACACACACACACACACACACACACACACACACACGCATGCACACACACACACACACACACACACACACACACACACACACACACACACACACACACACACACACACACACAGCACACACACACACACGCACACGCAAGCTTGATGGAGTAATGGTTAGCGTTAGATGTTTCACCCGGGAAATCCAAGTCCGAACCCAGTTTACGGTTTGAGACCTCTCACACTACAACCTGTGACTGCTTCGCTTTATTCCATGGACTGTGTGCATGTGTAAGGCCATATAATTGCCCATAGACCGAGATGCGTGTGAGATTTGAGTTCTGGCAAAAATGGAGGCAGACATAAAAAAGCCGCACAGATATCCTCAAAATATGTGTGCGGCACACTGAACACACATAAAAGGAACAATCCTTGCCTATGTATCATCAGTTAGATAATATCTACCCCAGCTAACTTTTGACAAAAAAATAAATAAATAAAAATCCGAACGAGATACTCATCATCTCGGTACCTTCGGATAATGATGTTCAAATCCCCGCCCACGAGGAAATATAACATCACATGATATAGGTCCGATTTACACACGTCTTTGTGGATCGTAATATCGAATACATTATTAGCAAGATTCGTCTTGGAAATGAAAAGCCAAAAGTTGACTTCTTTTTACGATTCCTGGTGAAGCTTCTCCAAGTAAATACCAATAAAGTCCCTTTCTTTCTGTTGCTTTCAGAAAACATTTGTACAGACAAGTCGATAGAGTTGATATGTTCTTCCACTCCTTGAAACCTGTTTACGAATATCTCCTCGAGGATGGTTGAGACACCTTTAATCATCCTTTAATAGATTCAAGTTAGATTAGATTAGGTTAAGTTACGTTATGTCTGCCAAAAAACGAAGAAGTTTTCAGATCTATGTATTTATAATGTCAAGTAAGAAAATGTAGAAATAAAAAGAAAATAAATAAAAAAAATCCGAAACCTCTCCGAGTGGTTGTTGATAAAATAAGATTTATTGTTTGTTTCTGACACCATAACAATGGTGATATTGTCGTCTTAATTACCCGTTTTCTCGGAAGCTAAATAACTGTGAAGGAGACAAAACTGAGAACGTCGTAATCCTTTCACTGCAGCAACAGGTTTAAAACACTAAACGTTAACATTTACTAAATAAATGTAAAGATAAAAAAATAATAATTAAACAAACAAAAAGCAACGAAACAAACAAAAAAACAAGAAAATGAATGTATAGATAAATGAATCGATTAGTTAATAAATGAATCTGTGTAAATTAATATATGTAGCTAAATAGGTAGGTGATGAATAAAATCAAAATTAGATTTGAAAAAAGACAATTAAATAATTATGCACATATCAACAATTGTGAGCACAGGCCAGGCAGTGCGTTGCTTCACTCACACGGCGGCCTTATTCCTCAGTGTCTCTCCGAGCAAGACAAACACATACAGATGGACAAATGAACAGAAGAATTAATGAATGAATTGATATATCAATATAGAATATATCATATTGTAACACATAGCTATTTGAATTATTTTTGCACGAAACAATAGCTTCCATATGATTACAAAGCTCCCATTAAAGTAGCAAATCAATATAACTATGTTTTTTTTCCTACTACTTACCGTGTTCAAACAAAATCTACAAAATTTCTCAAAATATTCTAGTACAAGAGGTAAAAGTGACAAGAGAATTTATGCAAAATTAAGTGCCTACTGGCGTAAGCTCGTCACCTTTTGCTCTATGACATTTGATCTCCGAATACATCAGATTGATATAACACCAAGGTGAGCTACACCCGCAGGTAACTTTTAGATTGGCCGCCGATTACTAGATCACGTCCATCTCTAAATGCGTTTGTAATTTTCAATTACTCCACCTAGACTCGATTTCCTTAATGTGACCTGCAGCAGTGTTACCACGAACGTTTTCCAAATTTTCTGCTGTGTATTGTGTGCCGCAAAAGCGCGTTGGACTCTCATCTCGTCTCGGAACTTTGTGTGCCCGAGTTTGATCGGCAAGTAGTGTATTTAGTCACATCCGTAAGTATTCTGCCGCCTCTTATATACTGTACATACATATGTGCTTATATATATATATATATATATATATATATATATATATATATATATATATATATATATGTAGTTGAAATAATAATTAGAATGGAAGACTTAGGGTAACTTGTCTTTGCCCATCCTCCTGAAGCAAGATCTACTGTCAGAAAAATTGAGAACATAAATAAAAGAAAATATAAGTGTCACAATATTGTAGTGTTCAACTAGATGTATATAATATATTTATGTATTACTTGTGTGTACACACACACACACACACACACACACACACACACACACACACACACACACACATAATAAACTCAAGACTAAGACTCCTGTGTTTCCTATATCCGCTTACATCATATATATATATATGCATATACATACATATATATTTATGTATATATATATACATATATATACATACACACACACACACACACACATACACACACACACACACACACACACACACACACACACACACACACACACACACACACACACACACACACACACACACACACACATATATATATATATATAATATATACATATATATATATGTATATAAAATATGTATATATATTCATATGTATACATACACATATTAGAAAGAATAAAACACTAATCTCAGATTCATACACACACACACACACACACACACACACACACACACACACATAAAATCAGTTAAACATGCACATACACTCACGTATTCAGAAACAATTGTAGTTACATCTGACGTCCCTTTCACGTAAGAAATCGTCACCCGTGCTGTAACCTGCGGCTGCGTACTAAAGTCGCTTTCATCCTTAGGTGTCGTCCGTCTCTTCATCAACCGGTTTTGGGGTTGCCTTTTTACTGGAAAAGGATTCGGAACTTCGGGAATATACTAAGTGTTTCTGAGCCCGATCTTTTATTGTTAATAGTATGTGCGTATGTATGTATATGTTTTTGTATTAGAATGAGGTTAGCATGGTAGGGTGTTAATGTCCTTGCTTGATGAACCTGGCCCATAACTGCCGAAAATTTTCTACAAGCATGTTTTCTGTTACGGTTGTAAAATTTGAGCAATAACAGCAGAGCGCGCGGTTAAGTTTGCAATCGAAATTGCGATTGTAGTTGTGACTATAGTAGGGTAAGGAAAAAGTTATTCGATTATAGTATTTATATTGTAATGGTGAGAATGTTTCGCAAAATCACTCACAATAATGGATATGACGTTAACCAAGACAGTAGTTATGTTAACATCCTCTTGGTTTTCCGTAACTATGGCATATCTAAACCACCCTTTGTGGACATTTCGCCTACGGACGTTTGGGCCAGCATTTTCATCCTTTCCCAGTGTTCAATCCCCCCCCTATCTCCTCCTCCTCCTCTTCTCCCCCCCCCCTTTTCTCTCCCCGTTCCCTCCTTTCCCCTTATTTAATCTCAACCATTTGTTCTCAACTTGTACTTGAAAAAGCTGTAATAAGCGAAACGTCGTACAAATAAAGGCTCCGTCCTCATATGGTGTTTAACTCGTCAACAACCTTATCACCATCTCTCACCACGAAATGATGGAACACATTAATAGTATACAAATTCTTAAAAATGACACTCCATTTTGCTTATTTACTCAATTGTCGTTCTTGCGCCTTCGAAGTGGGTGGGGAGCGCATCCCCTCATCGGTAATAATTAATGTATAGGACAATATTACATCTAAGGTGTGAAGATTATTTTGCTTAAACTCGATATCAAGAGAACTCCTAGTCTATCTTATGGCAGAGGTTTTTATTCATCTGAAGGTACGTTATCTTAATGAAGTACTCACAGGTTTCGTACGATTTGTATGTGAAAACAGGAAACAGGATGCTAATAAAGCTCTTCATTTTGCACCATGCTAAGATGTGTGGCAACGCGCCGCCACTTCCGCAGTGTCCCCTTATTGCACATAGCTTTATTGTAAATAAAATTGTTAATCACTGTGAAATCATCGTTATATATCTATCATAATCAATACAGTATGTTGTAAGTATTGCATCACGTACATGGTTGACCATTATTTTGTTAAATGTATTCATATATAGTTTTATTTGCATAAAGCTATGTGCAATAAGGGGACACTGCGGAAGTGGCGGCGTGTTGCCACAGATGAGAAGCACACGCAAGGAGGCTCTTCACTGTAGCTAGATTCTGCACCTTTTTCCTGTGTCCTTGAATACCCAGGGGTGCATTGATTCACTGAACATCAGGGATCGAAAGAATTGAACTAAAGGAAAGAAAATTTACTTATATTTACTCACTCATTTATTTGTTGATTTATTTACTTATGTATATGATTATTCATTTATTTATATATCTGCTTGTTTCTATTTATCTATATTTATTTGTTTATAAATTCTATATTAGTTTATTTGTTTAATTATCTACCTGTTTATTTATTTATGTATTTGCTCACTCACTTATTCACTTATTAACATCTTTCGTTTTTTGTTTATTTATCTATTTTTGTATTTATTCATTTATTTATTCATCCGTTTGTTTATTATATGTTTGTTTAATTAGGTAGTTATTAACTTTCATGCTTAGTTATTGTATACTTATTAACTATCTAGTTTTATACTTATTCATTCATTTATTTTTATCTGATATATGTTTTTACTTATATGATTATATATTAATCTATTGTATCTATTTATTTCTAATAATTATCTACCTATAAATTTATCTATATTTTTGTAATTTATCATTAATATATTCATTTATCTACATATATATTTGCAAACTACCCTCTAGACAAAGTGCCACCTTATATTTTCATAAAACTCTAATATCTTCCCAAGTAACAAAGAAGTTAATCCAGATTTGTAGAACACAGAGATATTTGCTGCTTCACTAATTTACTGTGAATAAATTCGAAAGGCGAAGTTCCAACACTTTATTGCAAATCTGACGATCGTAAAAATGTACTGAATCCGGGTTCAAGGCAAGTAGAGGTCATCCGTAGACGTTGGGAATCGACCTTGCCTCTTCGCAATTACGAGGAGAGATCAGAGCCTGGTGCACCACAGCGGCAGTTGTTGTTGTTGTTATGGACTGTAGTGTCCAGCGCTTCTATCCTTGTGGATGGACTTGCGATGTCATAGTTACCGAATAGTGTCACACGATATATACAAAATGAAATAAAATAAGATAGAATTAAATAGAAAATAAAATAAAATAAAATATAAATAAAATAAATAAATAAATGATTAAATGAAATAATAAATATATAAATAGATAATGTAAACTAACAAACAAACTTAAATGAATAAATAAGCAATATAACCAAACAAACAAATAAATAAATAAATGAATAGATAAATAAGTAAATATAAAATTCAATATGATGAAGGTGGAGATAGCACAGTATGTGCTTGATGCTCAAAATAAAACATTACTAGTAGAGCTCAATGTCAAGTTGTAGATAACACAAAGCACACATGAAACAACACACAGCGCGTGCCATAAAATGCATATATAACATATAATAACAAGAAAACAATCAGGTAGTACAGTGGGTGATAGATGTTCAGCAAATACCTATTCAGTTTGCAAATGCCACACATAACACGACGAACATAGCACAAATGTAAGTAGATGTTTAACCAAATGAGTTTTACAGGAGGGAGCCAGACCATCTCCCCAACTCTACGGTTCAAACTCAAATAGCAGTTTGTTTTGAACTAAGTATTCATAGTGTAGTTCACTTTTCCACTAGTCAGGACATATATAGAAGTACGTTATTATACTAATGACAGGATACAGTGAACCCTAGAGACGCATTAAAACTAGTACAAACACCTAAGAGTTGCCTATACAAACACAATGAATATAGTATGTTGCAACATTGCACATACCACGCATCAGGGAGCTGTGTGTTGGAGTGCGGTACCTGGTCTTACCTGACGTGTCATTACCGATCCTTGAGCCTGCAGGTAAACAACAACAACAACAACAACAACAGCAACAACAACAACGACGACGACGATGCCAATGACAACACAAGAGTCGTAAAGCAGACAATAAAAACAAGAAACACGGGGTCCACCACGACCCGGCGGACAAAAACGGCAACAAAACAACAGCTCTTGCAAGTACAACAAAAGACAAATTGCGGATGCATGAAGTGAGACAAGGAAGCAAATACGTGGCTGCAAAATAAGAAAAAAAATAGAAGAATGAAAGAGAGAGAGAGAGAGAGAGAGAGAGAGAGAGAGAGAGAGAGAGAGAGAGAGAGGGAAAGAATGACTGAGAGACAAAGCCTGAGGGAAATCTTGATAAAATAAATGAAAAAGGGAGATTAAGAAAAACAAACGGAGTAGGAAAGAAACTGCGAAACACAGACAGACCGACAGATAGACAAAGACAGGCAGGCAGGCAGACAGACACACACACACACACACACACACACACACACACATAGACAGACAAACAGACAGACAGACAGACAGACAGACAGAGATAGAGTGGAAGTGTCAGAGAAAAACAAAAGATTGAAGGAGAAAGAGAGAGGCAGAGTCTGAGAACGGCTCATCAGCGAGGATGATGATTATAGAAACGGTGATTAGGATGAGACGCACAGTCTTTGCTTTCACGACACACAACACCTCAAACTCTCCATTCGTGGAATACAAAGAATAAAATTGACGTTCTTCGGCAGCAACGAGAAGTCTTCTCTGTGTAAACTCGCCCATGATAAGGGAATTCAGCGAAGTAGCGTAGAAGAAAATAACAATAATTCGCAGGTATGCGTCCAGTTGCCACGTATGTCCTTTTTGCAAAGATATGTGGTCCATTTGATTTATGTGGAGTAAACTATATATTCAAAAAATCCAATTATCATACACAACTTTAGAGAAAAAAAAATCAACACGAATCAATCTGTTGTACCTCAGACTTAAGTGGTTTGAATACCACTAAAACGTTAAAGTTAGTTTCTTTAAAATTAACAACAGTTTGGTAATAGTGCTGCCTCTGTGGTCGACTGCCCACAACTGTACCTCCCCCTTAAAAAAAAAAAAAAAAAAAAAAAAAAAAAAAAAAAAAAAAAAAAAAAAAAAAAAAAAAAAAAAAAAAAAAAAAAAAAAAAAAAAAACTAGAACCATATGGAACAAAACTATAAACAATTTCCACCCGGACTATGACCACAGTAAAACTAAACTGCAATTTTCTTGCAAAAATCAGCTGGAAGTAATCATGGCCACCAGATGCCTTATGAGACAAAAAACACATTCTATTACCGAGGCCTAAATCGACAAGATATTTTGAAACACATTGGAGAGGTACGAGTATATCACGAAAAGAATATAACATAGGTGACGTCCTCGACGAGAGATAAGGGCCTCGTGGTGTAAGGTCTTTGCTTCATTAGGTGGTCATATAAATATATACATTAAGATACTGTTATCGTCATTTTATCCAAATTTAAACTAGTACAATTTTACTGAAAGGAAATTTGAATATTTTGAAAAGTTCTCATGTAATACTATGAAACTACTTATTAGTTGTTTGTTTCAAACAATGGATTCGTTAAATCATACGACATTAGGGGCAAATAGTGTGATAATATAGAGTCAAACTCGTACTTCTCAAAATCTGACAGGCTCTCAAGAATGCCCCTGATCCATCTCCAATTAACCCAATTCAGTCTACAAAAGAAAGAAAGAAAGAAAGAAAAGACAAGAAAAAACATATAGATCCAAGAGTTTGATATGACGTTTCAAGTGCTTCAGTATAACGCTAAAAGATTTCATTCAGTAAAGGAGCTGTCGGCTCTGTTGTTGCAGTTAGCCTCTTCAGCACATTACGCATTTGATTTGAGAAAACGACAGATCGTTTTATTCATTTAAAGTGAATATACATATGTGAATATTATATATATATATATATATATATATATATTATATATATATATAAATATATATATTTATATATATTATATGTATATAGATATATATATATTTGTATATATATATATATATATATATATATACATATATATATACACACACATATTAAGTATTCATTCATATATACACATAAGGTCATACATACACAAAAC
>NC_134801.1:47241280-47243780 GCF_046742065.1 Oratosquilla oratoria
TTTGTAAGGTGAACATATCCTGTATACTGAATCTTCTGTTTACCTCAAAGGAGTTAACCATATAGGCAGTAAGTGGAAGGTAATACTTTGTTCATCATGAAAAAGAATAAAAAAAAAATCTCCAAAAAGGTGCTTAGATCTCTAACACCCCCAGTGACCCGGTCAGTGGAATGTGTACCATCTAGAAAGCTGGCGAAAGCCACCGGATGAACCAGCTGACAGTTTTACCCAGCCTCCAGTAGTGAAGATGTTAATTCTTCCACGTTGTGAATGAAATTTGTAGCTTTCGGAGGGAAATGTGCCATTCCATAGGAAAGTGGGATATCAGTTGGTGTATAAGAGAATCAAATAGTCTGACGTCATCTGGAAAATAAAAGGAAAAATTCCCTAAAAAAAGAAGAAAAAAAAAAAAAATCTAGTGCTTTACCATGTTGAAAGAATAACGATATATACGAGTATGTTTTTGGACAAGGGATAAAAATATTTTGATGAAAGTATATAATTACTGAATTGATTACGTAAAAAGGTCAACCGCGCCGGTTCCAATTCCGCAATGATCCCTAACCGCCAAAACTAAAATCCTTTCACAAGGTACCGCTTTACCCCTGCACAAGGTAGTTCATGATATTTTACTGAACTGTTATATAATAACGATCTATGTAATGTGAATTAACCACAAGATATATCTTAACTGCTTTTCGATTAAATATCTATGGACCAAAGTGACTAAATCTGTATACTTTATATATTTAGTGTAAAGATCTCGGACAATTCTTACCAGATTTGGATAGGTCCTGTTATATAAAGGGTTTAAAAAAATATCTTAACAATGCTATCTCATTCCCTCTATGTACAAATTTGGAAGTTTTTTCACAGTTCATACTTTATCTCTACTGACGCCAGGCGATTTTAATCAGGTTAGAGTTAGGTCTGCTAAGTGTGAGGTCATCAGCTTTTGCTCGGAGCATTAGTGTGTTTCAACCGGCGTTGCCAGCCAGCGGCAAAGAACAAAGAAATCTGCAAATGAGAGGAAGGCGGGATCAAATGGGTCGAAAAAACTAGGCATTCAGGAAGGAAACCATTCTGTTTATGCTTCGCCTGGTCTTCTGTTCTGGTTCTGTTAGATCTTCATTTCGTTTAAACCTCTCACGTTTCTGTTATATTCTCTTTTTGTTTATACTCCGTCAGCATGTTGCCTTGTTTCTCTTGTATCAAGTCAAAAGTTTCATGGTTTAGCACCTTTATATATATATATATATATATATATATATATATATATAGTATATATATATATATATATATATATATATATATATATATGTATATGTATACTGTATATATATGTATATGTAAATATGTATATATATATATATATATATATATATATATTTACTTTATTCAATCGGTTTTTCTGTCTTTGTTTATGATGTGCCTGCCCTTCTGTTTGTTACATATCGTGTTTGCTGCGTCTCATGTTCGTGGTTATATTTATGTCATATTACATGATCCTGGATTTCCAGTATATTGTCTCGTTTCTGTTGTATCCTTTATATATACTCTATATTGTTCTGTTCCTGTTGCATCCTCATTTAGCTTATGATTCACCGATGTTTTGCCGTTATATTTTCTTCTTTATATGCTTCACCCAACTTTTCTGTTTTCGTTTCGTTCTTGTTAAGAGTTTCGAGAAAGACGTCGAGACAAACAAGGAGATAGAGATGTTCAGAAAGAGAGATAGAGAAATGGTGAACGAAGGTGGGAGGAATAAAATAGAGAAAGGAATGAGAGAAATAGAGAGGAAAAACTACCAGAAAGACTTGGGGGAAAATAGAGAAATAGAGAGACAGTGTGACAGGGAAGAGTTAGCCAGTGTATGAGTGAGAGAAAAAATAAAAGAAAAAAAGAAACAGAGGGCGCTAGAGATCTAGAAATGCGTGGTTAGATACAGACAGACCAAGACATATACAAAGAGACAGAGAGACATAGACATATATAAAAAGACAGAGGTAAAAGGAAAGGCATTGGAACATACAGGGGTAGACAACGAGAACGAGAAAAGGAACAGAAGTAGACGGACAGACATAGAGGAATGGATAGACAGGAAAAAGAATGGAGAGACATAGAGGAACATAGATGCACATGACAACAGACAGATAGATACCGAGACAGACAGACAGACAGACACAGAGGCAGACAGATACATAAAAACATATAGACACAGATACATGCACTAGCAGACATGAAACAATGAATATCAATAAAAAAGTAAGACAATCTCCTACCTTGTGTTAGACTTGATTAGAATATTCTCCTCTCCGATTCAAACGAAGTCTCATATGTTTATATTTGTTGCTCCACATAAACTACAATATTTTTTACTCGAGCAAGCAACTGCTATTTTTCACAGAAATATGCGGTATTTGGGAAAACTTTACAGGACTTTTAGACACGAACTGATTTAACTTGTATATTGAAACAGCCACAAGATCTCTCCTGTGCT
>NC_134801.1:47263859-47276359 GCF_046742065.1 Oratosquilla oratoria
ATTCAGTCGACAGCATCTCACTGTATGTAACTAAGCCAAGTAGTCTTAGTGCTGACAAGTAAATCTACAATCACATAAATACGCTGGAGAAGAAGTGTTTGTGGTCATGTTGTACATGAGGATCAATTTTGATCCTTTTTCTTTGAATAGTTGTTGTTCTTATGGATTGTAGTCTACTACTACTTCTATCCTTGTGAAAAATCTTATGCATCTGTCTTGCTTTTTATATTCAACGATAATAAAAAGACAACTAATTCCGGTGAACTTTATGTTATTAGCTAAACATCCAATTTGGTGTGGTAATTTTCTGAAGGCAGTATGACGTAAGATGTTAACTTGTTTGTTTTCCTTTTGGAAATATCAGAATTCTCACCTAGAAGATGAACAGTATCAATGTACTCCTTTGGCAAATTTTTATCTTGAAAGAACCGAGTTTCCGCTGATCCTTGGCCAAGGATCTTGCCTATAAAGTCAAACCCGAAGTAGGTTTAGTTAATTGTCACTCCTTCTGGGCCAATACTTGGCTGAGCTGTCTTAACACTATACTTACGTTCAGAGATCATAAAGCAATCCGGTCAAGTAGTTGCCTATTCTAACATAAAACCAATCATAACCATCATATTGACTGGTCTTGTTCCAAGGTTTTGGGAAGATCCATAAATTTCTTTGAAATAAATGGAACAAGGTTATTTTTATTTTCTGGTACATATAGAAAATGTCAAAATAAGATGAACATTTGAATGTGATAAGTTGCTATCTGAAACATGAAAAATTTACCTCCACAGAACCTGAAATCAGGTCGTAACCTAGGTCGTGTCTCATCACATCAGCTCTCCTGCTTGAGTGTTTGAATATTGATGTGCCCTTATGCTATCTATATGTATTCTTTGTCTAGAGTTGTAATATCCGGAAGATCTTAGCGTCTACTCTATAACGCCTGTTATCAGTATTTCTCCGTATACATTTGCTAGCCAGTAACAGCCGTCTCGGGACAATACGATTAGTATTGAGATTTCACAAAATAGTCAGAACTTTACTAGACTTTATTTATTTATTTATTTATTTATTTATTTTTGTACACAAAGCCACTTTCGAAGGCTGGGAAGCGAGACACCCCTGGTAGAGCAAGCCCTGCTAGTTGCGGCAACCCTCTGCGCTTTTTAAGCCGATGTCTCGGTCGCCTCCCCACCTGATAAGGGCTGTCGGGAACCAACGCATGAAGCACACAGTGGGTCCTGGGAATCGAACTTATGACCACTTGTTCATAAGCTCGACACAATATTCACAGGGCTAGCGCGCGTCCCAAATAGGTTATAAAAGAAACAAAGGGAAATTACGACCATACAAATTAATGGTACAATGTAACCAAAGATTTTAGGGTCAATAGAGGCAATCAGTATTTGCCGTATAAAAAGTATTAAAAAAATATACAAGTTGTAGAGGGTAATTATGAATAGATGCCGTGTAGCGTAAGTTCAAAAGCGATTGTATGATACATGATATATTCTCTCTCTCTCTATCTCTCTCTCTCTCTCTCTCTCTCTCTCTCTCTCTCTCTCTCTCTCTCTCTCTCTCTCTCTCTCTCTCTCTCTCTCTCTCTCTCTCTCTCTCTCTCTCTCTCTCTCTCCCTCTATCTCTCTATCTCTCTCTCTCTCTATCTATCTATTTATCTACCAATATATATCCATCCCTCTTATTCTCTATGTGCCTATCTGCTTGTCCATTCACCTGCCTATTTACCTGTCTATATATCAGTCTTTCTGTCAGTTTTTATGTTTGTCTGTCTGTTTACCTGACAGTCTGTCCGTTTGTCTGTCTCTCTGCCTATCTGTCTGTCTTTCTGTGTATCTGTTTGTCTGCCTGCCTGCCTGTGTATCTACTCTTCTATGTGCCTGTCTGTCTGTCTATCTGATACACTTGCCAGATCAAAACGATAAAGCACACACACACACACACACACACACACACACACACACACACACACACACACACACACACACACACACACACACACACACACACACACACACACACGCACGCAAGCACACACACACACACACACACACACACACACACACACACACACACACACACACACACACACACACACACACACGCACGCACGCACACACACACACAGGCACGCACACACACAGGCACACGCACACACACACACACACACACACACACACACACACACACACACACACACACACACACATACACACGCACACACACACACGCACACACACGCACACACACACACACACACACACACACACACACACACACACACACACACACACACACACACACACACACACACACACACACACACACACACACTCGATGGCGCAGTTGGTGGAGTTCCCGGCAAACACGATGGTGGCCTGGGTTAGAATCTCGCCCAGTGCTGAAATAATTTCATTAATCGCTGCGCTGAGAGTCGTTAGTCCAACTCTCGTGGGATGGGAGTTGGGAGTGTGAATGCTTGTAAGGTCACAGCATCACCCATTGATCGGTCATATATGAGCTATGAGCTCTCTTCCGGAAGGGAAGTAGCTGTCGATCACGAGTACAACACGTGATCCAAGACCATGGTGTTGTATCACACACACACAGATACACAAACACAAGAATACCCATACACACACTCACGAACACACGCACGGGCATAGACAATCGAACAGGTGAACTATGTAAACCATATGTTCAAGGAAAGGTGGCTGGATAAAGTGTTTGTGCATTTAGGGTCTATGGTGGAGCTGGGCTCGGTGGTGGTGGTAAGGGTCGAGGAATGCACTGTTGACCGTTGCTTAGGTTCAGCGGTGCGTGGAGGGAGGAAGGGGGACTGGGGGGAAGGGGGGAAGGGGGGGACAGGGGTGCATTAAAGCTCCTAATGGGAGGGTCGGGGCGATTACTGTAGGCTCAGGAAATTGTGTTGCAGCTGGGCCGAGCGATACAAGATGCAGGCGCAGCCTTTCCCCGACTAATGGGAAGGACACATCGTGATAACACTCACACACGCACAGACATACATACACATACGCACACAGATTCACACATACACGCACGCAGATACACACACACACACACACACACACACACACACACACACACACACACACACACACACACACACACACACACACACACACACACACACACACATTGTTAGAGATATTTCATATCTATCAACTGAATAAGCTCTGCTTCTCATCCGTTGTTCAGTTAAACAATAATCATTCTTTAAACAGTTTGTATAGTAATGTATACTGAATGGTAGAATTAATTTGAGAGACCTTTCTGACACGACGCCTAACCTCTGCCGTGCCTTATCATTCATCCTTCGATTCTAACTACCGTCAGGCTATTTTATTCAATTGTGTGTTAACCTTTTCTTAATGGAAGAATTACTTTTGGTTTCCTGTCCATAGTGATTGATGAAGTGTGCATCACACAGGGCTGCCGCAAATTCCTTAAACCAACAGAGGTCGCTCTTCCACAGAGACGATTTATCTCGAAGTGAGACAGGAAAGTTCGCCGATCGCGTGTCATCATGAACACGCAGACAGTCATTAACTCTGTTGTCTGCTCCATACTTGTCGCTAGTGTCAGGCTATATACATTACATACAATTAACACTAAGTGTTGTTTTGCATGTGACATAAGAGGATTACAAACTTTTCGTAGATGACGAAGACACATTTATGATCAGTATTATATTGTCAATGTGATGACGGCAATCGATCTGTTGTTTGTGACATTTGCTAAAGTCTTTCTACACTATGTAATATGTAACACAATTGAGCTTAGAAAATGTTATCTTTTCACATTTCAAATTACAGTATATGCAGTCATTATCTAAATTCATTTAAAAAAGGAGCTTAGGGTATCCTTATATATGTATGTATATATATATATATATATATATATATATATATATATATATATATAGTATATTCCCATTGTACTGAATTATTACCACTCTGCGTACGGAGAATGCAGTGCATAGACGCTGTAGACGACGAATTTCTACACTTCTTTGGCATTTTCCTCATTCTTGTATACAAAAGAAATAAATTACCACGGCACAGCAACCTTACCCTCACTGTGCAGTGTGCAAGTCATGACTACTTTACACTGATTAGGTGGTTAGACACTAATGTCGAACCGTAACCAGTTTGTGGGGAGACTTTGAAATACTGATATACAATAAACAGTTGGATAGTTTCTGGTGATTTCCCTCACATTCGGACTCACAGGCCCCACGTACTTGTCCGTCATGATTTTGCCAGATGATTTCAGTCAGATGTTAGTGCGACCTGATTTGGTCCAGATCTTCGCATTCATCTGTGGAGTGTCTTTCCTTTTTCCATGAATTTAGCAACTTTCTATGACTGTCATCTTTCTTAGCAATCTGAGAACCACAGGCTTCTCCTGACGTAAAACCTTCATCCTATGGTCACAGTGATATGACAACACATCCAAATGAGCACATCTTCGTTACATAAGAACATAAGAATGAAGGATACTGCAAGAGACCATAAGGTCTACACTAGGGAGCTCCATATGCATCACCACCTGTCATCCCCATCCATAAAGTTGTCTAATCGTTTCTTAAAACAACTGATAGTTTCAGCGCTTACTACACGGTTACCAAATCTATTCCACTCGTCGACCACCCTATTAGTAGACCAATTCTTGCCTATTTCTTTCTTATGTCTAAATCTGTCCATTTTAAATCCATTACTGCGAGTCCTGCCCTGTTACCAATAGGCTGCCGAGGAAGTGATTGGAATGGACTAGCGGCACCCAAGATAAAGAAAGTCATGTTATATAAAGTCCATTGACAGTGAATACAACTCACTCCCATACCAAGCAAGTGCCACAAAAACAAATACAGTAGTCTGGTGGAAGACTTAGTTAAAGGAAAAGGGCCAGCCGGTACGAAAGAGGTCAATATCACCTACAAGATCAATCTAATATCCCACCAGCAATATTATACTTTTTCATGAGAAACTTTTTATCACAAAAAAAAAGTTATTTTTGATCTGCACATTGTTATCATTCTCACAACAGGTAGATTACTATTGTTATTAGTAGTAGTACTATTCTAATATGTATTACTACTACCACTTTTGTTGCTACTGCTCTAAAAAGAAAAGAAAATAACGTTGACCTTTCCGTCGTTAAAAAGTTAAACTTGTGCACATTTGTGAGTTTTCATTATATACCTTGAGTCCCGAACAAGGACCGGCAGTGGGTGGTCTCGTGGGATGGACGACATAGGTCATGTCCCTGCCGTTCGGAGGTGCAACCTCGAAGGGCTGGTATTTGGTCTCCAAACAAGGTTTATGTATTTTTTTTCTATCGCATTTTTTCTCGCCTGTTTTTCATATGAGTGTACAAGTGACTGATCTTCTACTTACTGGTGACGGGAACAGTACATTATATATATATATATATATATATATATATATATATATATATATATATATATATATATATATATATATATATATATGTTACAGTAAGAACACGTACCTAGGGATTACGCGTAATCCCTGAATGTTTATTCAGTGAATACGCGTAATCCCCGTTTCACTAACCTAACCTAACCTAACCTAACCTAACCTAACCTAACCTAACCTAACCTAACCTAACCTTGGTTAGGTTAGGTTCGGTTAGGTTAGGTTAGGTTAGGTTAGGCTAGGTTAGGTTAGGTTAGGTTAGTGAAACGGGGATTACGCGTATTCACTGAATAAACATTCAGGGATTACGCGTAATCCCTAGGTACGTGTTCTTACTGTAACATCTATATATGTAAATATATATATGTATATATATATATGTATATATATACATATATACATATATGTGTATATATATATATACCAAAGGCTCTTTCCCTCTTATAAGGGAGGTAGCCAAAAAAACAAAGATATAAAAACCACTCTCACACATTCCATCTTTATAATACTCCACTCCCACTTATTTCCACAATGGAAATGAGAAACCCATACTCCACTGTAACAGTAATACAGCATTTCCTCTCTGAGGTTTCTGTTGGTGCGTTAGGAGACCGTTGCCAGTGTTCATAAGGCCGGGGGTTTCCACAGAGGCAGACGTAAGCCAACAGGGAAGGAGGCCATCCTAATCTGTTGCAATTGACTAAATTCCCAACCAAGTATCTCGATTAAACTATCTCTGATAACTCCTTAATCATTTGACTGTCAAAGGTCATCCTCAGATGTATAGAACCACCTGATGAGAGTCAGAATAAAACTTGGAAGTTTTCTGTGGTAGTGACACGACATAATGGGACGTGACAGGCCTTTGCTCCGGCCGACGGCAAACGATTTTAATTACCTAAGAAAATAAACTCCTTCAAGTTCACTCCCTTAACCTCTCACTTCCACAGTTCTTTTACTAATATTTCTTCACTCATTCTTTCTATGTTTCCAAACCATCCCAATACGCTTCCATCAACCCTACCTGACATCATTCCGGCTGTGTTCCTCAACTCCTTGTTTCTTACTTTAACCACTTGATGGGACAACCGAGGATGAGATGGATGGATGGGGTGAAAGGGGCTATGAGCTAGAAGGAAATGTCTGTTGAACAAGAAAGGGAAAAGGCAGGAGATAGGGGTGAGTGGAGAATGGCTGTGTATAGATAATACTGTGATGTAAGGAAGGGAGGGGGTGGAGGGAGCAGTTATGTATGAATGATAATATGACGCAGTCCGAAGGGGTTTCTCCCAGTCTTTTTTACATATTTATCTATTTATTTATTTATTTATTCATTTATTTATTTATTTATTTATTTATTTATTTGTGTATATATTTATTCATTTATTTGTGTATTTATTTATTTATTTATTTATTTATTTATTTTATTTTATTTATTTTTTTGCGTAGGGGGGACAGATACGGGGGAGGGGAGGCTGCCGATTAAATGAAGCGGCATTGCTGTGGATTTGCAGTGTCTAGCTGCATTGCTTCTGACCCAAGGCCGTGGGTGGGATACAGGGATGACCCGTCATCCATGAGGAGCTAAGATGAGAGAAAGGAAAGGGTGGTGGATGGGAGTGGAATGAATGGGAGTTAGAATGGGTGGGAGTGGATACTTGTCTTTTGACTTGACTTCCTCCCTCATAATGGTGGAAAAGCCATTGGTATATAGATAGATAGATAGACGGATATAACCTGTTACAGCATTAATGACAGGACTGTTTTGCCCCTACAGCGCGACAATGTCCATCGTGCAGCAATAGAAAGAGATCCACCGAAATAAAAATAAGAGAAAGAGAGGCCAGAGAAGCAGGGAAAGAGAAAGGAATAGAATAAGCAACGGGAGAAAAGAGCAGATATAAAAAGTTGAAGTGGAATTAACAAAATAGAGTTGACTATAGACGGACAATAGAGTCAATGAAAACGTATGTGAAGGGGAACAAGAGAATAGAGACAAAATGAAAAATCAGAAGGAGAGAAGTGACGTAATAAATGGAAAGTGGGAAATTCAGAGGAATAGAGAAGAAATTAGAAAGATAGAGGAGGTGCATAGACAAGGATGATGATAATGTATATGAATGGAAAAGTTCCATCAAACTTTATTTTATTTTATTTTATTTTATTTTATTTTATTTTATTTTATTCTATTTTTTGTTTTGTTTTTATTTTGGTTTATTTTTTATTTCTATTTTATCTTATTTTATTTATTTATTTATTCATTTATTTATTTATTTATTTATTTATTTATTTATTTATTTATTTATTTATTCATTTATTTATCAGGTCAGTTGAACACGCCAATACACAAGAAAGTCAACAAAAAGTGGCGTGCCGTGATATTGTATAACAAACGGGGCCAATGCAAGAAAGGATGCCTAGGAATGCTAAGTATAATTAAGTAAACTTATGTATTGTAAAAATAAAAACAAAAAAAATACTACGAATCTGTCAGCTGTACACAGTAAAGAGCTTACAAGACTCAATGGATCTCTATTTTCATCGACTTTATGAATAGAAGGATGATCTAAATTGGAAGTTAGTCTGAAAAGATAGATAGGAAAGTGGAAATCAGACAGATAGCTGACTTCCCTAAGATCAAGTTGAAACGAAAAGCAAAGAAGAAAGTGTTGTCAACGGAAATGAGAAACTCATAAGTAATATCATTGTTATAATGGAAAAAGTGTAAATTCACGTGGAGAATGTAAAATACACTTTACAAGGTTATTTGATAGCTTTGATGGGAGAAAATGGAAAAAATTAATTTGCAAATTGTAAGTATGATATAAAAGCATCAGACAAATAAAACAGAAATATATTTGAGATCAAAATATGTAATGCACACAAAGATAATAAAACTGTAGGAATACGCTGATGAAAAAAACATGTATATTTATGAATATGATTTTTAGATTTGTGAAAAATGCAAACGGCGTTGTAAAATGCATTCCTCGCGTCAGATATATAATAAAAGTGGCACATTATATACCTTAGAAGAAATAAAGTATATAATTCCTGTGGTAACTCGGGAGTTTTGTATATCAGATTTTCGGCCGCAATGCAAAAAATTCGTTAGTTACTAGAATTTTTTCAAGGCATACCTATCTTCATAGGCTTTCTGAACAAAAATCAAATGGAGGAGAATTATGAAATAAACAAACAGGAACTGTAAATAAGAAGCAAATTAGAAATAACATCAAGTTCCCAGTATATCAACAAGAAATGTGAGGAAAAATTCAGGAACAGAACAGACCATTGTTGATGTCACAGATAACATGTAGAAAAAAATGAGATTGATACTACTAAAATAAGAAGTAAAAGAAAGTAATACAAGAACTTTCCGAGAAGAGTTCTTGGATAAAGGCAAATCTATGACGAACACCACTGAAATATACCTTTTATGTACAGGCAGCTTAGAGAAGTGGTAGTCACCTGGGTATTTGTCTTCAAGAGACGGGATCAATACCCATTACGCGCAAGGACACATCATAGAATAAGTATAAAGATAATAACATTACCCCCCCTTCCGTACCTGATGGTGATTTCCCTTCCGCTCACCATATCGCTGGGTTGTTTTGTTCATTTCCGTGCCACCCACCTCGGTAGCCGGGGGGGGTTATAGTCCCGTCCCAATGGGAACAACCCATTGCCGTCGTTGCCGGGCACGAAGTCCATGAGGAGCAAGAAGTTGTGAAGCGGGTTTCTCATATGAGAGAGAATAACGATGTCAGGAAAGCGTGTCATGAGTCCAATGACAGCGTCGAGGTCATTGTATCCCTGCATTGCAATGTTCATTGCAGTTCTACCTCTCCCCCCCCCACCTTCCTCTCCCTCCCTTCCTCTCCCTCCCTTCCTCCCTTCCCCAGACTCTTTCCTTCCTGAGTCCCAATAATTCTATCTAGCTGAGCCTTTCTCATCCCACTACCCAAATCCACCAGTCCACACTTTTAACCCTTCACCCGACACATGCACACCCTTCTTTTTAGTTCGAGCAACAAACATCATGACTCAAAGATTTAATTTGGAAGGACTTCGGTGAGGTTAAATTGGTGAGGCACGTTGTATCTAGCTTATTACGAAGGCTGGACTCGGGTCAAATGGAAATCTCGATTGATCGATACCCGTTTTGTTCCAAATCTGCCACTCACTGCAATATAATCGTTTGGCACTAGCCAAGCATGAACCCTGTAAAATGCATAACTGTGCTGAAGGTCAAGGCCTCAAGTACGACTTGGGTACTTACCATTAAGTTCTGCGGCGTGATGCTCGAGGACGGCGGGGTAGACCCTCCCGAGGTTGCCACAGGGGACCTGGAGGTCGCAGTCTTCCCCGGGGAGGTCAGACCGCGACCCACCGATGCCCCCTGTTCGGTTTGCCGCGGTCGGTTGAGGAGGCTAGCGGCCGAGAACGAGGAGGAGGAGGAGGAGGAGGAAGAGGAGGCAGCTTGAGTTCGAGTTCCAGTGTCACCCAGGGAGCAGGAAGGAGTGGAGGAGGAAGAGGAAGGGGAGGAGGAGGAATGGGAGAGGAAAGTGGATAATGGTGGGTACAGCTCCGTGGGTTGAGCCTGTGGAGGCTGTGGTAAAGTGTCTAAAGAGCTCATGCAACCGCTTTTGGCCAAGAGGGCCCGTCGAAGAAGGAGAGGAGCTAGGGCAGCTGAAGGGTCAGCTAACTGAGGTCGTTGAGCCTGAGGCTGAGGGTGCGTCCAAGCTGATGCTCCAGCAAGGTAAAGGGCGAGGTCAGACTGTGGATATGCCAAGCGCCGAGCGTACTTGTCCATATAAGAGGACACATTCACAGCTGAAAAGGTTGGTAAGCCTGGGTTAAAAGCTGTTTGAGCATAACTGCGTCGACGACGACGAGGAGGAGGAGGTGGAGGAGGAGGAGGAGGAAGAGAAGGAAAAGGAGGAGGAGGAGGAAGAGGAGTAGGAGGAGGAGGAGGAGGTGGTAGAGGTGGTGAAGGAGATGGTAAAGATGGGGTAGGAGGAGGTGGAGGACTTCCTGGGCCTTGGAAAGATTGATATGAAGAAGTCGAGTTCGAGTAAAGGCAGGCGGGGTTTCCTAAGGACAAAGCAGTCTCGAAGTGTGAGAAGTCTGAAGTGGACTCCTTAGGAAGGGTTTTGCGCGGGGCTGGATTTGATGGGGCTGAAAAGGGGTGAAACGGTGGGGGGGAGGGGGAGAGGTGGTGGAGGGGGGAAGAAGGAGGGGGCGTGGTTGAAGACGGAGGTGAAGCCACGGAAGATAGAGCCACGGACGCCAATGTAGCGGCCACGTTGAGGACAACTGTAAGGGCAGAAATTGTAAACAATTAGTTCAATGCGGAATAATACGTGAAGAAGTCTTCACATATTTCTAATCTATTCAGTGTTTTGGCAAAGTAAGCTATATATGTATTCATATATATTAATTCAATTGTTGCCTCGATTTTTGCTGATTGGATACTCGCAGTCAACAGTAGCAGGAAATAGTACTTAAGCTTCCCATAGATCTCACTGAGAAGAGGCATATACGTTTACAGATTGTATATATATATATATACATATGTATACACATATACATAGATATATGCATATGCATACACATTTATATACACATAAACGTATTAATATATATAAACGTGCACATATACATAGCCATATACATATACATATACATATACATATACATATACATATACATGTGCATATACATATACTCATACATATGTATATGCATATGCATATGCATATACTACATATACATATACATATACATATACATATATATATATATATATATACATACATATACATATACATAGACATATACATATACACATACATATATATTCTTATACATGTACGTGTACGTGTACATGTACATATACATATACATATACATATGCATATATATATATATATATACATACATATACATATACATATATATATATGTGTATATATATATATACATATACATATGCATATGCATATACATATACATATACATGTACATATACGTATACATATACATATACACATGCATATATACATATATATGCATGTATGTAACAAGACTAGAAAGGGTTGATAACAGTGTATGTTTAAGTAACCCCAGAGCGGAGAAACATAGACGCAGAATGTAAAGTCAGAAGACACAAATGATGAAACACCGCTTCCATCAATTGTATTGTTTTGTTTTTATGCCAGGAAGAATGGCACCCAAGATAGTGTTGGCAATTCCCTCTACACGGTTTATTTTCGCTTCGCCTACATGAAGCCCACGTCCTTTGTTCTGCATTACAAGGCAGGTAGAAAGGCAAGAACTCCCACATCATTGATTCGAGGTCAAGCTAAGAAAAGTGAGTCCGCGTTAAGGTCAATAGAGGAGAAGAAGGGTAAGATCATATACTAGGGTTGGTCTTTCACATTCCAGGGTTTGATTGTGTAAACGGCAGGCGGGTTTATTTAGGTTATGAAACGCCGTGTTAGCAGAATTATCATACTGTTAATTTCCGTTACCACGTTGAAGCACTTAACGAACTGTATTGTAATTAATTTTAATAGATTTTATTCAGTTCTGGTAGAGGCCAATGAAGCGAAGGAACTGGGGTACTCCTTCGCTGTTGGCTCTCATTCACTATACCAATACTTGAGCTGCTAACTTGGTTGTGAATATTGATTATGTATGCATTAGCTAGTAAACTAATTCTAAGTAAATCAAGATAGTCTATAGCCCCTGCACTACTGAGAAAATACCAAGGACAGGAATGAAGTTGCTTGGAGACAGAATAAAAGAAAAGTATATCTGTGAATGGTAGCGTCCTTGCCTTCCGATAAGGGGGATGTTTGTAACATTAAATTATATTCTCATCACCACTTGGAGCAAAATGGGCTCATTGCTTTATTTTCTGAGCCACTTAATTAGTTTTTAATTAGAGATCTTAGTGTTGTATGTGTCAAATGTTATCGCTCACACCAAGTTAACATATTACCTGGTTCAGCAAAATTC
>NC_134801.1:47293859-47298859 GCF_046742065.1 Oratosquilla oratoria
TTTGAAAGCAACTCTAATATAGAGGAATAGAAGTATAAAGGGATATAAGAGATACTGAAGTAAAAACATGCGAGGTTAAAGCAAGAAGGAAATCTAAATAATAGGATGGTAGAGTGTAAAACTTAAGTTAACTAAAAACACAGATGGAAAAGCACAATGAAGCTGGAAAGAAAACCGAAAATAAGGAAGAGGAACAAGTGTGAAGATACAAATAGGATATTAGAAGAAGCAGTGACTAGAATGAGAGAGAGAAAAAGAAATAGAATTATGAAAGGAAACTAGAAATACAAGTGGAGAAGAAGGAGATATAACAAAAGGAAGAGAACACGTGGACAGGACGAAGAGGACACTACTCGAAGAAGCGACGAACAGGAAATGAACGGAGTTGAAAATAAAGATCACAGGCGTAAACACAAATAGAAAACGAAATATTGACAAATGATTCACGATATCTTGTTGGTTATTTTAGTGGAGTTACAGAACAAGATAAGTAGTTTTCAATTATGCGGCTATGAGATAAGACTTTTAGTGTTTTTTATTCCTCCTAATTATGAGGCAAACGAGAGTGCTGGACATGTTTGAAATTACTGTAATAACAACCGTGACACAAGTAATGGTTCTAGTAAAGGTAACATTGAAAAGGTCAGAAGCTTAGACTAAAAACACCTCAGCAACCAGGTGACCTCATCAATGCTGAATAAAATCGTCCCTTTTTTAGTCCAAATAGAATTCATAAATAGACCATTGATTATAATTGATTGGTTAGAGGAGATAATTCTTAACCCATAATCACTCCCAAGAGGGCATAAATCAAGGGGTCTGAGTGAACTGTGAACTCAGGTGGTTCCTCTACGTTGTCTGCTTGCAAAAAAAAAAAAAAAAAAAAAAAAAAAAAAAAAAAAAAAAAAAAAAAAAAAAAAAAAAAAAAAAAAAAACTAACCACCTTAGCATGAGAACAAATTTCGATCAACTTTCGAACGGCAAAACTTCCTCTTATATAGTTTTTTTGGGCTACCATTGTATGATTTTATTCATCTAAGAAACTCCTCCCGTCATATAAGATTTCATTTCCTGTATCAGGATGCACTTGGCAGTCACTCTCCCAAAAAATCTTATCATGGATAATGTTAAACGCTATCACCCCCAGTTTACTCCCAGCTAAATGAAGATGTTGAAGTAACCTTTAATGTGAGCACAGAGAAATAAACTATGTTTTCATGTTATTCTTTACAGAGTTAATTTTTGCTAACATCTAGATATTATAGTCACCTGAAAATGGGAACTTGTACTCAGTTAACTCTTGCTACCATGACGTACCTTACGCGTTTTTATTTTGATGACGCTAGACGGTTTTTTTAGGCTTGATTTAAAACCAATATCTTATATACTTGGCAAATACTCATTATAACACCTTATAGAAATAGATTGACTCCTCAGTATAATAACGCCTTGTCTGTTGAATAAATTCATCTAGCGTTAGTTATAAAAATCTTGTTGTGTTACCATATATAGTTAAATCTCTAAACCACTTTCTTTGGTTGAAACACTTTCTTCGGGTTAACGACAATATTTTCTATTCAGCTCAAGAAAATTCATCTAGGATTGGACCACGTGCTGCCAAGGAGGTTAAGACCGTCTTCATCCTTTTGCTAAGGATACGCTCTTCATAGATTTCATTCTGGTTAGCACTAGACAATTTTATCTAAGTGAGGAGAGGAACCTGCGCTGAAGGAGTTCAAAAAGGATGAAAATCGGTCTAGACTAAAGAGAACTTCAGTTAGGTATTCGACACCTCCGTGAGTAACTTTAGCAATTGAGAGCCGTCCTTCGCTCATAAGACTGAATTCTCTTGTCTTTTGCCTCTCCTCTATTCGTCCCTATCCAGTTCTCTTTCTCTTTGTGCTCACATTTTCCCTCTAATTTTGCCTACTTTTCACCAACACATACTTTCTTCACATTTTATCGCCCCCCCCCAAAAAAAAAGGATTTCACACTGTGGTAAGTTTAGTTTAAAAAGTGGTCGTCACCTTTGCCTTAAGTACTTGGTTATCTAGAAGAAGTAGAAAAGTCTCTTGTAATTATTGGATTCGAACGCGGATCAATCTTGTTCAAATTCTTATCTAAACCAACCTTCTAATCATCACACTATCTCCAGTACGAGTATTAATCCCAAGTCTCTTGTTCGTTAGTTTTCTTTTATTTTCATCCTATAGGGAGTAAAGATTTTACCCTTAGCCGAAGAATGTTATGTAGTGATAATCAGAATGAATATTCAGTGCAATATTCACGAACGAAATCATCGAGTCAGATGTTCCTCTCAAGTGAATAGAATTACCTCCTGTTAGCCAGAATCAAGACAAATGAGACAACATGTGCTGCTCATTATTCTTTTTCTTCCATTACTTTCATCCCTTCTGCCTTCTCTTCTTCAAACTCCGTCCTAACCCTCCATTCCCCCTCTCCCCCTCTCCCCCTCTCCTCCTCTCCCCCACTCCCCCTCTCCCCCTCTCCCCCTCTCCCCCACTCCCTCTCTCCCCCTCTCCCCCTCTCCCCCTCTCCCCCTCTCCCTCACTCCCCCTCTCCTCTCCCCCTCTCCCCCCTCCCCCTCTCCCTTCATGTCACTCTCACCTCCCTTGAACGCTTCCATCTCCCTGACATCTTAATCGTTTTCATCCTCCACATCTGCTGTCTCCTCCCTCCGTACTCCTAATCTCTAATACCCCCACATACCTTACACCCAATACTGTCTCACCATCTACATCCACAACCGTCTCCCACCATACCACAACCTATTCCCTCCCTCCAACCCATCCCCCATCCTCCAATCTCATCCTTCCCTATTCCCTTGCCATCCATTGTCATTCCACATCCAACTTTCCTGTATTTAACATTGTAGTCTCCTTTACACAAGTCGCCTTAACGCATCCCCCTCGATTTTCTGGTCAGTGTCCTTTGAAAACCGACTCGCGGAGGATTTTGTAAGAATAGAAAAAGTTTTCCGGGGGACGGGGGAGGTGAAGGGGGTGGGGTTGGTTGTGACGGGGAGATGGGTGAAGGGGGAGATGATGTGGGGGGGGAAAGAAAAACAGAGAAAAATAGGATGGGGGGGGGAGACGGGGGTAACGGACAGAGTCGGGGAAGCTTAGGAAAGATGCGGTCACTCCGGATGAGCTGTCAATATAGCAACGTTTTGTATATATTTCATTGTGGCCATTGGCAGAACACCTTATTCTGTAGGGGAATGAGCATCGGCCTTCCTGGGGACATAGATGATCAATATAGTGTAAAATATATTATTCTTATCCACCAAACTAATAAAACTGCTTGCTTTACCAAAACTTTAACATTACGCCATGGTACTCATAAGGTTATTTTTAAGTACTTTTATTTCTATATCGTTATTAATTGGTATTTACTTAGTTTTCTATATATTTATTCATTCATTGATGTATATATATATATATATATATATATATATATATATATATCAACATATATATATATGTATATATATATATCCATCTATTATTGATTTATTTATTCATATATTTTTATTTATCTAATTATTTATCTATTTGTTTGCTTATTTGATTCGTTCATCTTGTTGTTCATCTGAACGTTTCTTTTAGTATCTATTTATTTTATACATATTCATTATTTATCAAGTACTCTATTTTCAAGTATATTCATTTATGAAATGGTTTCTTTATTTGCGTGTGCATTAAGATGTATAAATGTTTATTCATTCGTTCATTGATAATCAATTTGGTTTGTTGATCGATGTATCTATTCTTTTGTTAATTTGCTTATGCAGTTACTAAGTCATTTGTTTAATCATGTTATTTTTTTTGTTTACTAGTTGATACACTTGTTTATTTGTTTATTCTTTGTATTTGTTTATATGATTATATGTCTTTATACATTTACTGAACAACTTATTTTGTAATTGATATATCTACATGTTTATTGATATATTATTTATTCCATTAAATATTTATTGATAATCCTTTCTTTTTTGTAATCTGTTTTCCTTAAATCATTATATTTCATTATCTAATTCTTGTTCATTAAATTCTAATTACATATACATTTTGGGAGGCAAATACGACACTGAACATAAGAAAGAAATAAAAAATCACGAAACTTTACATATAAACAAATATACCAAACATACCGATCTATATTGGCTCTCAACACTTCTTATCGTCAAACCTTTCAAATCGGCTGCCGTCCCTGGACTGAGTACAATAATCATATCGCCTAAGCTAAGATAATATTTATAAATTTCTATTGGCAGGAAAACTGCTTTAAAATCCAAGAGCAGTGTCTGAATTTTAAATTTATCTACACATGCATACATACATACATACATACATACATACATACATACATACATACATACATACATACATACATACATAAATACATACATACATACATACATACATACATATATACAGTATATATATATATACATATATATATATATATATATATATACATATACATGTATATACATGTATATATATATACATATATGTATATATATATATATACATATATGTATGTGTGTGTGTCTGTGTGTTAATTCATATACGGCACCTCTCAAAACACACATGCCTTTGAAATCCTAATGAGAAAATATTACATATCATTTGCGTATACTGTAGACTAACAAGTAATAATAATACCAATTATAAAAGACGTGCAACCACCACATGATTTCATTCATCTGAGGTGAATCTCCCTCCCCTTGTCCTTCCAGTTAATTATGAACGACAATAAGCATTTTCTAGTCGCTGGTTAACCAATAATAATAGCGATAGGAAAAGATTGCCTTACTCTTCAGTTTGAGACTGGCTGAGTTGCTGATAGGCTGCTGATTGATCCATACACGGGAGAGGACACGAGAAATGTCAGCGAGAAATGTGTTGGACGAAAACAAACATAAAAGTGTTGAATTGATAACGAAGAAGGCTCAGATTTTTCTCCCGAGAGTT
>NC_134801.1:47328859-47331359 GCF_046742065.1 Oratosquilla oratoria
AGTGGTTATGTGGTCACCGTACCTAAAGAAACATATATGAGAAATAGAGAGAATACAAAGGTCGGCAACTAAGATTATCCAAAGTCTAAACGACAAGATTACAATGAAAGATTGAAAAAACTGGGACTTCCCACACTGGCGAAATGAAAGGAGATAGGAGTTGTGATAATTATATCTAGATCAGGAAAATAAATAAGAAAATGAACAAAGAAGCCTTGCTGGTATAAGAGGAAAGATCAATAGGCGTCCTAGTAAAACATTTAAAATAATTTTGTTAATTATATTAAAAAGTATAGTATTTCACATGGAAGTGTAGATTTATTGGAAATGTAAAAATAAAATGGAATCCAGGCAAACCATAAACGAATTTAAAGCAAAGATGCAGGGCCTCATATAAATAGGTAAAATCCACTAAGTACACACACACGCACACACACACACACACACACACACACACACACACACACACACACACACACACACACACACACACACACACACACACACACACACACACAGAAATGTAGAAGAGATCACCCTTAAAACCCATTTGCATATATCTACTATCAAAATATGATTTCGTAATCAAATCAATTATAACTTATGTAAGATGGCTATAGAAGAGCAAAATTGTTCATCATTTCAGCCTGTCTGCTTGCCTCAGAGTTGGTGAATGCAAACGTGGAGGTATTCGTTCTGAAATACCTGAAAACATACATAACATCATTTAACTCTTCTCCTTTTGTGTTACTGTAGAGAGTAAGACTCTCATCACATACCTTTATTTTCTGAGATTCTTGAACCTTGTGATTTTGGTAGGATACGTATCATAACTATTCTTGGACGAGTTAAGCACTATTTCATGAGTAGGAAGAAAATGTTACAGTTCGTCTTTCTTCAATTTTCTAATGACATTTAGTTTTCGGCCAATGTATCTAATTGTCACCAGCTTTTATCTTTACTCTCGTTGCATTCCTGTCTGGCCTTTTGGCCTATCTCTCTCTAAACCAAAGGCTTACCACTTTTAAGGGAAGTATCCTACCAAGACATACAACCCTCTTCCCATTTCTCACTCTCTACTATCATTCATTTGTTTCCTTTATATTTTTGTTACTCGAAGATGAAGGGTGATTCCTGTTTCCTGCTTACTCCATCTGGGCTAATAAAGACTCCATTCAAGCCAAGGTTGATTTCAGCAGTAACATTATTCTATTCTTAGCCAAAATAAAATCAGTGAAACACTTACACTTCTTACCCACGTTTACATTTTTTTTTTCTTGTATGCCTGATGGCAAACCCAAAGAGGGATCTAAGGAGCGTGAAAGAGTGAATCAATGATTCAGGCTAGGGCTAGTGGATGGGCCTCCTCAGAGGAACAAAATCGTCTGGCATCAAAATAAACAACATATAGTACATGTTGAGCATTTCTGTCAAAGCTGAATTAAGAGAAGCTGAATCTATTAAGCAAGGTTTCCGGGATTTGTTACCTGAAAAAATTAATCCTGTGAGGTTAACATAGAAAAAAAAAGCAACAAGTACAATATAGTAATGAAAGAGATAAGTTTTATTTATTATATTAGACACTATTGATAGGCATAGATGGGACGCAGGCAAAAAATATAACAAACGGGCTAACGTTAATCAGTATTTATATGTTCATTTTATCTTGTATTCACGGTATCTCGGGTTAACTCTCACGTTAGTTTCTTATCCTGAATTTTTAATTTCTTTTGTTAGATCTTGTGCTCGAGTGAATGCGAGAAAGCGAGTATATACAAAGAAAAAAAAATCTTTGATCCACACTTGGACCATTTCGCACCGCGTTCTCAAGCCAACAGCACCGGTAAACATATGCCCTAAAAACAACACAACTAAGCTATTTTTGGTGCATCGTTGGCAATGCTTTAAACCAAAGGAACAGAAAAAGACGAAGCGCTTTCCTTTCTTCCTCCCCACCCCTCTGCTTCCTACGGGCAACATTCAACAGCTCCAAGCCAAAATAAATAGCCACGACTTGAAAAAAGCGCTACTGATATTATTTCCTAGCCGGGGCCTCCCAATACAAGTGGAATAATTAAAAAGCTTATTTGCATACTGCTGTAAGACGCCTCACTTCACAGACCCTCGCCGACATCTCGCCACCCTCTTCCTTCCCTCCACTCCCAGCTCTGCTCTTCTCCTCATCATTCTCCTCTTCCTAACCCTCACGTCTACAATCCCTCTCACTTTCATACACTTCCCTTTTCATCCTGAAAACCATTCCTACCCCAATTCCCGTTCTTCTCCTACACCCTCCTCTCCTCCTTCCTCCTTCCTCCTTACTCCTCCCCCTCTTCCTCCTCCTCCTCTTCCTCCTCCTCACAGTCACAATCACAATCACAATCACAATCACAATTGTAATTATAATTGTAATTGTAATTGCAATTATAATTATAATTAATAATAATCATAATCATAACTATGATTGTGCTTATAATTGTGAGTGTGGTTATGATTATGA
>NC_134801.1:47343859-47348859 GCF_046742065.1 Oratosquilla oratoria
ATTTATATACTTATCTATTACTTATTTATTTATTTATTAATCTATTTATTAATTCATCTCTCTATTAATTTATCTATTTATTTATCTATTTATTTATTTATCTATTTACCTATTTATTTATCTATTTATTTACCTATTGGCAGCCATGATAGAAGTGTGGGTTTCTTGTTAGTGAAACTCGATTAAACGATTGTCATTTCTTTGCTACGATGACATATAACAGTGAATCTCCACGCTCTCGTTTACTACAACATGACTTAATGTCATCACTATACAAAAGGTACATAGCCAACATAAGCCACTGAAAGTAGTAAAGAGCTTTTAATTGTGAAGTTTTGCGCAAAAATATTGGTATTTTGATCAGAAAAGATAATGCATATTCTATTCATGGATTAGCGTATTGAAGAATTAATGATTGATTTCTAGGTATGACATATCATCCACCATGCAATTTCTAACACCCTTTTTTAGGGGTAAATCTATCAATATTTGTAGATCCGTACTCTAGATAATTCTTTTCTCTAATTCTAGACAATTTCATTCAGCTGAGCGCACGTCCTCTTCTTGAAGAGTTACTTGACAACATTTTCTTAAAGTATCACGTCAGAAGGTTGACGAGAGAAGTAATACAGAGACAGAAAACGGAGGGAAATGGATGAAAAAAATGACCACAAATTTGTCATAAAGTTGATCGAATTCAGAAAAGGATGGCCGAGGTGGCGGGATGCAATTGGAGAAAAGGGAATTCGGAGGACTTTGAAAAGTGTCAGTATGAGAATAGTCGGATTAGAGTCTTGATTGCCAGCGGTTTCCTACAGTTGAGTAAAGTCGCCAAGGAACAGCCAGAATAAAAGTTATAAGCCAACCTTGGACGAAAGAGCTTCATCGAGACAGTTTTTGATTAATCAGAATAGTTTTTAATTCTCTTGATTACCGGAGGTTTTCTTCAACTGAATAAAATCCCCTGTCTTTCCTTAGGAATAGTCCAATCTAAAGAAAGGTTCTTGTAAAAAGTAACAGCAGATAACGCCAGAAAAATGACAAAGATAAAAGTTGGGTTCCTTACAAAGTCAATGCTTCATACCTTTGTAACAATTATGTTTGTTTTGCACTTTTATATTCTCTTTCGCGTTTTTGTTTCAGCCTGCTTACGAAGCTTTGTGCTCTCTCGAGCTGGCTGACGAGTGCCAAGTGCAACAATATAAACATTTATCTTGAGTGCCTTTGTGCCGGCATCTAGTATTTCAACCTTGCAGGAGTGACGGGGCTTCTAGGATGAATCAAATAATCTAAAGCTAGCCGAAGGTGAAGGGAATCCTTGATAGAGACAATCAAGATATTCTTTGACCCTTTCAGGAGTCAATTCCTCACCCCCCCCCCGACACACACAGTCTGGTGACACCCAGAATAGAAATCTATAAAGAGCACTGTGCTTGCTAATTGAATTATCTTAGCGTTAACCCAAATAAAATCCCTCATGTTTATTTATATAAATTTACTTATATGTCTCAGTTCTGTATGACAATGGCCATTAAGCTGGTCGTAGTTAGGTTAGAATCGGATGGTTAAAATACTGAGGATAAATTACTGGGAAAGATGAGGGCTTTTTAATTATGCATATAAGGAAACTATCTGTGGTGCATATATTTGTATATATGCACACACGCCCATATATATATATATATATATATATATATGTATATATATATACGTATATACATATATATATATATATATATACATATATATATATATATACATATACATATATATATGTATGTGTGTATATATATATATATATATATATATATATATATATATATGTATGTATGTATGTATGTATGTATGTATGTATGTATGTATGTATGTATGTATGTATGTATGTATATAGAATGTTACGTATGAATGATACTCAAAAATATGTTGACTTATTATCTAGCATATGTCTCGTAAAATTTGACGAATGAACTCGTTTACTTTTTGCTCTGCCTTCCCATTGGTTGTCGACGTGAGGTTGTTGCCCCCGGCAGAAGATGGGGTCAGATTTTACCTTTCGCCTGGAAGAGTTGCTAGCCGATTTGTGGGGAGGACCCCTCCCCCTCCTCCCACCTTTGCCAAGTATTTCTGTTACCTATTGTTCACTTGTTGTGATTTTGTCTGAGTTAATCCTGAATAACTCACGGCTATCTGGTTGCTTATACCTATCGTTGTCCTACATTTTGGCAACGTTAATGATCGGTGTAATTTTACTATTGTTTTAAGTAATTAAATACAACCCTTACTAACGTTTAATCATTCACTTGAATATCATTCCATCTTATCATTACCAGACGAAGCTTTGGGAACTTTCATTGAGCTTACAAATGCCATACATACTTTATTTTCATAACTCATACAGAGCTCCAGTCTCGTAACAATACATATTCTATGGTGAGGAGCTTCAGTGATTTGACCTTAGTTCACTCTGTGAGAATCAACACCGTGTGAGATCGAAACTTTTATTGGTACGACGTTTCGCTTGTTACAGCTTTTTCAAGTACAGACATATGGCAAACACTCTGAGTACATATAGGCCGACGGGGAAGGAACTGGGAGAGGTTCATTCTCTGTGTTGGCCCGATTAGATAGAATAAAGTGATCATATGACATTGGAGGATAGATGATTAAATGAAAATCTCCATTCCTTGATTTTGGTAGAACTTTTTTATATCAGCCAGAATTAGATCAATAAAGTATGTCACCTAGGTTTGTTTTGAAATTTCTAATACGGTGACGTCTTCTGAAATTAATGAAATCGTCATGTTTGTATGATTTATTCAAGTACAAAATGCCCCTCCAGTGATGAGGAGAGCATTTCTTTAGGTTGAATTATTTCTGTTAAGTCGAAATCTGGTTTCGTTAATCTCCTTCGGTGCCGAGGGGCTCCTCCTGAGGGGAGGAACAGCACAGCCTGTCGGTCACCAGAATCAAAGAAATAGTACATACATACATACATATACCAAGGCTTTTTCCCCCTTACAAGGGAGGTAGCCAAAAAGGGAAAGGCATAAAATCATTTCCACCCATTCCATCCCTGAATACACTCCACACCCATCCACCCTCCCTCTTATCTGAGCACCTCCTGGATGACGGGTCATCCCTGCACCTTGTCCACTGCCCTGGGTCAGAAGCAGTGTCGCAGGACACAGCACATCCACAGCAAGGCCGCTTCATTAAATCGGCGACCCCGCTCTCCGTCCCCCGGTAAGGAAGGAGTTAGGTAGAATATAACCCATTTACTCGAGAAATATCGTCATGAAGCTGAATAGAATAGCCTGGGGGCAGTCAGGACGAAAGACAAAGTGCCACCCTGTGAGGAAGGGGTTAAGATGATTTGTTTCACTTGGGCAGACACTTTCTGTATTACTCCTCTTTTATTTATCTTATTCCACTTTCCTCCTTCCTCCAGCCGCGCCTTTCATGTCTTTGTCCCCACGTCGCTCCTTCATATTTCAACAGTGGTTGCTTTGTCTACTTTCGCTGTTTGTTTAACACCTGATTCTTGTTATTGTGTTGTCTTATCTGCCTCTCTTCTTCGCCTTTTCAATTAGATTTTTCTTCGTAGTTTTCGCGGCCTTTGTCTTCGAGTCTTTTGTTATTTTCTATTATGATTTCTAATTGTCTATTCCTAATTCATCCGTAATCTCTCTTACCTCCCGCTCCTTTTTTTTTTTCTTTTTTTTTTTCTCTTGGCTTTCTTTTTACGCCCCCTTCTCCTCTTGTTGATATTTCCGATCTTGATTTTGTAATTCTTTTGTTTCCAAGACGGGTTTTTTCACCCCCGCAGAATCTTACGAAGTTATTTTTTTTTTTCGCTTTTGATTTTTTGTTTTTGTGTTTCGAGTTTGGCGCTCCCTGGGGAAGTCAATTGTTCTCACCGCCTTCCAGAATCCAGAATTTTCTGTCAGTTGAATCAATTCTTCTGGATTCATCATGTTTATGCTTTGTATTTGTCTGGTTATATGGGAATCTCTTCTTTGCCACTTAGAATGAAATTGCCTGACGCCAGGAATAAGATATTCCAAATTCGCTACAATAAACAGTAAAAGCATTATTGAGATAGTCTAATTCTGGTATTTGTTTAACCTTTCACTACATAATAGTTACACAAAGCTGAAAAGAATCGTTTGGTGCTACGCAGTCCTAAATTCTAAAATGTCTGGTATTCCATACCATGCACAGGAAACCATCTTGAGTTCATCAGGGGTTTTCTTTGGCTGAATGAAATCGCTTAGTACTAGCAAGAACGAATATGTAGATCTCCCTGTGCTCTCAAAGTGAACCAAGATAGACTTAACCTTCTGAGTTCTTGAAGGACTTTCTTTTGCAGAATAGAATTGGCTGGGAGTAGTGCCTAGAGTAAATATACAGTACTATTCCTTGGTACAACTGCGCTAAAAAAAAAGAGTCTCATATATATAAGAACAACTCCAATCAATCAACTGGATGTGTTACCATGCAATTATGCCTCATTTTTTATTAACCCCATTGAAATACCTGTGCTAGCAATGGATCAACCTTTGCAATGCAACGATGGATATTGTTAGGGTCAACGCCAGACGATTATATTCAATTGGAATCCGATTCTTGGCTTGGACGAAAAAAAGAAGGGTCACTAGACTCGTATACACCGTAATGCTATCGTATGATCATAGATCAAAACCATTAACTCCTTATCTCTCTCGAAAGAGTGCCACGATGATAGAGGTAGAAATTGAAGGAAAAGTGCCAGGTGGTGGTGATAAAATTGATCGAATTTCACCCTCACCACCACAGTATCTACCGGGAAGGATGTCACAGAGATGAGGAAGATAGACTGGTGGTAGCCAATGTCAAAGGAAAAGTGTTACGAAGTACTAAAGGGGAGGAAAAAGGCAAAATAATTATGATTATCTATACCCGTGTTTGAGACAAAAGCCTAACCAGAACAAAATCTTTGAAGTAATAAAATGGCCCTAGAC
>NC_134801.1:47371916-47374416 GCF_046742065.1 Oratosquilla oratoria
AGTTTTTGTCCGTCGGTATTTTTGTTTTCCACAAATGCTCTCCTCCTCCCTTCATCCCATCAGTTGTTATTCTCTCTCCTGTTTTCAAATTTCTTTCGCAACATTTTGTTCTTACACTTTCCAAAATTTTGAGTTTCAGAGCTTTACATTCCCCTTCAAAGCTTTCCTGTACACTTCCTTATAATTCCCGCCACAACACTCTTTGTCTTTCCCGTCATACTTTCTTGTCATTTCCCCATTCTTTATGTCCTTATACTTTTATTGCCCTTTATTGTAGTCTCCCCTTCATTCTTGTCCTCCAGCACTGATCAAATATCTCTTGAACCCTCTGAGCTTTTCCTAGTGTACTTGTTCCTTCGATAGATCCTGTTCACACTAGGGGTTTCAACCGCCACGGTTTGAACCACGGCGGTTCAATTACATTGTAAATCATTGGAGGAGTTCACACTCAATCACGCATTTTTTCGCGGTTTCCGCGCGGTTCAAACCCCTAGTGTAAACAGGTCCTTTAGTCTCTAAGAAAAGTATTGTGGACTATTTGTCGTCCCGTAGAACAAATCATTAGTCTCCATAACCTCTTTGATAATCTGCCAATTTTCATTTCATCCTGGCTGTCGTCAGGTTGTTCTATGGATCTTCGTGGTATCCTCTCACTAGTAAAAGGGTTGGTATCCACTTTGATTAGTCAGTTTTTTCCTGTACATCACGTTCTCCAAATCTACCTGTAATTATCCGATGTCTCACTTCATGCACTCACATTTATGTCTATCTACTGTGTAGAACATAATCATTCACTCCGTTGAATCATGGCCGCACGTTGAACCCTTTTCGCCAAAACTGACTCTATCGTTGACAATCTTGTGCCATATTTGTCCAAACCTCAACATCTATGCCTACGTCAGTATTTGAGATTTAGCCCTAAATTGTAGGATTCCTTCCCTAATTGTATGAACGTTATCAAACAGGTAGTGCGTCGAAAAGATGTTGCACTGCTACAAGACTGAAACATGGTAAAGCAAGTTCTAAATACCAAGAAGTCAGTTCACTTCGGAAAGAAAACAAACGACATGACGTCATGAGAAGGCGCGCAAAATGTTAGCCAGAATGCTTCGAGTCACAGTACTAAAACTTGATATGTGTAATTCAAGTCTGTTGATAGTCATACCACCTTATGACGACATATCGTTAACTGTTTTGCCAAATAGAACTGACCTTTTTTTTTCTAGACCTTAGGTCAAATCTATTATTTTCTATTTCCTTGAGGTCATCAACGGGCGGGGCATCACCCTCAAAGTTAAATTTACAGTCAATACAACTCTATGGGTGACCTGAAGATAAGGTGGGTTCATTGTATCATGGTAGTAAATGAAGACAAATTCGGAGTTGTAAAATGTCTTAATCGGCGTCGTGTTCAAGGTGGAGACTTTTACTTTAGTTTCAGGATAGAGCTGAAGGAGAGCTGCCTTCAGGACGAAGATGTCAAGGAGACCCTAATCGACATGAAGGTTCTGAACCAGCTGTGAACTATTTTCTTGAGGTCGAGTAATAGTGCAAAAAGATCACCCAAGGTGCAGTTTCTGGTATGGCAGAGTCCCCGAAATGGGCAGGACACAATGTCTTGAAAGAGGCTATGCACTAGTAAATCTCAATCGAGCCTCGAAGTCTGCTCCATCCTAGAGAGCCAAGTACCCCTGACGACCCTTCTAGAAGGTCAGGAATCGAGTGCAGGAAATGCAAACTCATGGCATTGCCGGAACTTTTCGTCTCAGATATAAACAAATAAAGGGACACCAACGAGGAATTATAACGTCGTAAAACAGAGAATAGGATCCTATCACCCACATCGTTTGCCAAGAATCTTCAGCCCAGATGCAATAAAAAGAAAATTGGAGAAAGGGTGGTCCACCAGTACAAAAGAATTTACTTTATTGAATGTATCAAAATCAAAACATGGGTGATCGATGATATCGTTGACACATCGTTCAGTCAAGACTTCGGAGAAGTCAACGATGATGACGATGGTGTTGATGATGGTGATGATGATGATGATGATGATGATGATGATGATGATGATGATGATGATGATGATGATGATGATGATGATGATGATGATGATGATGATGATGATGAAGTTGATAATGGAGATGATGATGGAGACGACGACGACGACGACGACGGCGACGACGACAACGACGACGACGGCGACGACGACAACGACAACGACAACGACGACGACGACGACGACGACGACGACGACGACGACGTTGATGACGACGACGACAACGACAATGACGACGACGACGACGACGTTGATGACGACGACGACAACGACAATGACGACGACCACCACCAGCATAACATCAACGACGACGACAGTGCTAATATATCTATCAAATAAAATAGATTTAAACTATGGAGAAAAATATTGAGGAGAATAGTTGCATTTTTCAGAACAATAAGTTGAATGAAATTCCAATTATTTAATTATATATTTCGTATT
>NC_134801.1:47386916-47391916 GCF_046742065.1 Oratosquilla oratoria
TACCAAAGAAAGCTTTCACACAGAACAGAACTACAAACTATTGCTTACCAAACCTGTGTAAACCATTGTTCCTCGTGTTCTGTCAGTGGCATCTTTGTACTAAATGTTCTACTTGTGTTCCAATGTACTTCATGATGCATCTATGTACACTTAGTGTTTCGTGTTCTAAGTACCCTTTGTATTTTGTATTCTATGTGCCATTCTTGCTTACTGCATATCGATGTTCTATCTGTATATACTTTGTAATTTGCTTTCTGTCTGCTCAGCTTTTTCCATCAACACTTTTCTTAGAAACCTAATGTTCCTCTAAGCTGTACAAATCTTTAGCCCTTAAATGTGGCGCTCAATCTTGAGGGCTTCTTATAATACCACCAGATGATGTTATTCAGCAGAAGAACCCTCCAGTTTTTTCAATACTATATAGATATTATATAGCCCTTTTACCACCAAAATGTGCCCTCAGAAGGAGATAGAATAAGCTGGTGGCTGCCAGTATATAAGGAAAATAAGACGTTAATCGAGCTAGGTTATAACTCTTTTGCCACCGTGAGCATATTACGAAAATAACAAGACTTATATTTATACATACAGACATACGCACACACGCACACACACACACACACACACACACACACACACACACACACACACACACACACACACACACACACACACACACACACACACACACATACACACACACACACACACACACACATACACATACACATACACACACACACATACACATATACACACATACACACACACACACACACACACACACACACACACACACACACACACACACACACACACACACACACACACACACACATATATATATATATATATACATATATATATATATATATATATATATATATATATATGTATATATATATATATACACGGCAGGTCTCATAAGGTTATTAGTTGAGATCCTGGGCTCACTCAGCGGGACACAGTCCTAATGTACTGTATATGGTTGCAACCCAAGAAGGGATAGAATGTGCTGCTTTGTCCTAACCTAACCTAACTTAACCTAACCTAACCTAGCCTAACTTGACCTATCCTAACGTAACCTACACTAACCTAAGCTAACCTAACCAGCCTAGCCTAGGCTAATCTAACCTAACATAACTAAAAGCCATCTGACGTAACCTAACTAATTCTAAAGAAACCCAACTAAACTTAGCTAAACTTTGTAAAGTCTAACCTAATCTACTTACCCTGACATAACTTTCAAACTATGCTACCCTATCGTAACATAACTGACCATAACCTGTTCTTAGCTAATCTTACCTTAGCTAAGATAACCAAAAATTAGTTAAACCTAATCTAATCTATTTTCTCTATCTATATACTATTCATCTCTTTATAAGACACGCTCTTAATCTAACTTAAACCAAATTAATTTAACCTCACCTAACCTTCATTGACATATTACCATAATAATCATTGCACGTGGAATGTATAGACACCCAAAACATCAAAATATTGCCGGAAAAATCATATCAGCCAACGTACAGCGGGAATCAATCCAAAGTTGTTGTTTTAAGAAACGATAAGACAACTTTATGGATGGGGATAACAGGTGGTGAAGGATACGGAGCTGCCTAGTGTAGGCCTTATGGTCTCTTGCAGTCTCCTTCATTCATATGCTCCTATGTAAAGTATCCGAAGTCGGGGAAGGGACCCGCGGGGAATATATTCCGTGGAAGTGTCTTCAGTTTCCCATACTAACTTGCTTGCGATTTCAAGCAACGATTTCTTTCCAGTGATGTCACCTTACCTAGGTCCAGATAACAACAGGTCAGTTCACTTCGGGAAGAAGACGAACGATATGACGTCACGGATAGGGGAACAGGGTCCTCCTTCGTAAGGATAACTTCTCAATGTGTTCTTTATCGTCTTGGTTTCAACGTCTTCGATCACGCGAGGAAAATTACACATTTCCTGTTAACTAACTCCAGGAAATTCTATTCAACTGAAGAGATAGAAGTATTCCGAAATCGTTTACTTTATCAAAGATTATTTGACATGATGCTACAAATCAAAGATTTTCCTCTTGCAGACTCTATGAGTTTGTATTCAATTGCGGGGGGTGGGGGAGAGAACCAGAGAGCTCTCAGTTTCTGTTCATCCTTATTCTTTTCCAGAACTCCCTGGAACGACTTTTATTTCATCATTAGCAAGACACTCCCGCCATCCCCTTTCCTCCTCCGGTTTAACGTCTCTATCTCGGCTGTACACACTTTCTTAACAATTTCAGTACCTGAATGCAGTCCCTAACTTTTATTAAAGCAAACACCAAGGGGTGGATGTCATTCAACTGGGAATTTAGTTATCTAGATATAAATCTGCAAATCATGTCATCAACATGGAGAAGTCTGTGGATATTATTTTGATGTTTTTGTAGTTCGTGGGCTGGTAGTGGGATTCTTTAGAATAAATTGGCTTTCGTGAGTCGGAATATCCTTAATAAATTCATCATTATGTACAGGAAGAAAAAGTCCCTATCACTGAATACCATTGCTTCAGTCATTTTCATCACATATAATCCTATACACTGCTTCATTGCACAAGGCCGCAGTTGAGAGTCTCCTGGTGTAAACACTCTGAGTCACCACCTTGCCTGCAAACCCATTTGATTTTTGAGTTCTACTCTTCATGTAAGAAGTTTTTCAAGAGCCTAAAGAATAGAATTATGACGTAGACACTCTCAAAGGGAGCTCTCTTTGTTTCGTAGAATACCAGTCGTTTACTTAGTCCTGTCCAAGGAAATTACTATTTGTTTGTCAGATTATTACCCAACCTTGGATTTCTGACTGTATTAGGTTTATGTAGCCAGTACTAGTGCCTCCTGTGATGCCTCTACGGCCCGGAGTCACACAGAAATAGTCTTTAAGATTAGAAACTAGTCTCCAATCACTTGGGAATGGTGATCCACTCTTAGCTTCTGGTATCCGTTTTCTATGTCATCTTTCTTCAATCTCTCCTTCACTGACCCTACGACTCCTCTTCAGTTTCTCTTAGTCTTTGATGCCTGAAACTAGTTTCCTTGTTTTACTGTATGATGAATTTTTATGTTCTCCTTTCTTGTAAATCTGCCCTTCTCCAACTGTCTTCAAATACAAACTCTTTGCCTGTTTCCTTCAGATCTCACTTAAGTACATCATTCTGTTTAACCAGCACCTCTGTAAAATCAAAATTCTTTACGGTAAACCATTCTCGGTTGGGTAAATACTAACAACATAGTCTCTGTTTCGTTCGGTTGACTGACATCCTTAACCCAATTGCGAGTGTTGTCTTTTTACATATTTACTCAACACTTTCATTGCTTCCTACGCTACCATATGGATCCCACAGGGATGAATGAAATAGCTAAGTGGCACCAAGAATCCATGGCTTAGCGGTACCAAGAATCCATGGCTTAGCGGTACCAAGAATCCATGGCTTAGCGGTACCAAGAGTCCATGGCTTAGCGGTACAAAGAATCCATGGCTTAGCGGTACCAAGAATCCATGGCTTAGCGGTACCAAGAATCCATGGCTTAGCGGTACCAAGAATCCATGGCTTAGCGGTACCAAGAATCCATGGCTTAGCGGTACCAAGAATCCATGGCTTAGCGGTACCAAGAATCCATGGCTTAGCGGTACCAAGAATCCATGGCTTAGCGGTACCAAGAATCCATGTCTTAGCGGTACCAAGAATCCCTGGCTGAGCGGGACCATGAATCCATGGCTTAGAGGTACCAAGAATCCATGGCTTAGCGGTACCAAGAATTCATGGCTTAACGGTACCAAGAATCCATGGCTTAGCGTTACCAAGAATCCATTGCTTAGCGGTACCAAGAATCCATGTCTTCAGTGATACCAAGAATCCATGGCTTAGCGGTACCAAGAATCCATGGCTTAGCGGTACCAAGAATCCATGTCTTAGCGGTACCAAGAATCCATGGCTTAGCGGTACCAAGAATCCATGGCTTAGCGGTACCAAGAATCCATGGCTTAGCGTTACCAAGAATCCATGTTAAATTACCACCCGAAGATAGACCCATTACTTCCAAAGGCTTGACATTTGTTTAGAACCCGCGTGTGGCTGTTGTCGCCAGACGCTTTTTTCAATGGAGGTTTTCTTACTCCTCAGAGTTGATATCTATTGTACTAGATGGTACTCGTCTTATACTATACCCACCTTTCTTCTCTCTCTCCTTTCCTCCCTACATCCGTCCCTCCCTTTCCTGCTTTCCTTCTCTCCCGTCCTCTTTCACTTCTGTCCTTTCCCCTTTCTTTACCTTTCTCCCTATCTCCTTCCATCCCACTCCCTCCTCTTTCTTCCCTCTCTCCCTTCTTTTCTCTCTTTTTCTTTTCCTCTTTCTCTTCTTTCTTCTCTCCCTTCGTCCCTCCTTCCTTCCCTCACCCCCTCCCTTCCGTCTTCCCACCCTCCCCTCCCGCTCCTCCTCTCCTCAGAGCCCATCCCGTTCCCACTTTCTTTTTCTTCAAGTCGTGATGTTTCTCATTATTTCGCCAGGATGGTCCGACGTATTTGGGTAAACATGAACCCAGGCCATATTTTAATTAGCCAATCCACAGTCTTGGCCTCAACCGCCGCCACATTCTTTGAGTTGGGTTGTTTCTTTCTTTGGCTTCTTTCTTCTTTGACGGCGATTGCGCCCTTGTGGCGCTGTGTAGTGGGTCTCTCTTAGTTTATCCTGTTAGATATTTTTGTTACTAGTGTGTATGCGGTTAACTAGAATTAACCTATAGGAGTTAAATTATATCCTTGATTTAGACTTTCGTTGTTTTCTCCCCAGACATAAAATTTAAGAATTATAATCGACAGAAATTGCTTCGTGAGTACTTGGGTTCCTTTACGACGTTCTTAGCGCCCACGTCACGATGGCTCGCCCAAGTTGATAAATTAATCGTTCATAGGTAATTAAAATAAAATCTAAAGTGCACACCATCATAATGAAAGGATTATTGCAGACAAAT
>NC_134801.1:47414416-47421916 GCF_046742065.1 Oratosquilla oratoria
CAGACCCTTTAGACAACAGCCGAAGGTCCCCTCTACGTCTAAGACTCCCCTTAGGCCCCCACCACGCTCGGGGCTTCTTAGTGTTCCCCAAGGTGTCATGAAGAGGAGGCCTGAATTCAAAGTGTTGGATTAAATCAAGGAATGGATGTCTAGAGGATGTGTTGGTTACAAACTTCTTTTAGAGTCTTTTGTTTTATTTGGTGGAGGGTAGATTCGTAGATGAGTGGAATCGTCTGGTGGCAGTCAGTAATAAATTAAATTATCTAATTCCATTTCTATCGTTTGATCATTGATGGAAAGTCGAAACTATGTAGTGCATCTCCTTAGCTGTGTAAACTCGTTCAGTTATAATCAGAAAGAATAAGAGTGTCACAAAATTAGAGTACAGAAATTTACTTTACTCAGAAGATTTTATCTATTTGTTTATTTGTATCTTACTTCATTTGATCTTATCTTAATTATATTCTCATATATATATTTATATCTTTATTATCATCTTATAGATTTGATCTATTTATTTGTTTTGTTTCATTTTATTCATATTTAATCATTTGTACAATTCTTTCTTTCTCTATTCATTTACTTATATATTCATTCATCCATTCATTTACTTTTTTATTTGTTTATTCATAGGTTATTTAATGATTAGTTACTTTATTGATTGATTGATTTGTCTGTTTGTTTATCTATTTATTCATTTATCTATTCATCTATTTCTATATTAATTTTTATTTACGTATCATTTATTTATCAATTATTTATCTATAGTTTTTACTTATCTATTTATTGACCTAATTATCTATTACTTTATATATGCAATTATTTATCGATTTGTTGATCTATTTTTCATTCAACTATTCATTCATTAACTTCTTTGTTTAGATTTTCTCTATACCCAGCACTACATGCATATAGCATTAAAATTGTCTACATTTATTGACACTAAAATAGATTATCTAACATACATACTTTTGTTGGATTCATCAGACGGCTGCATGCTTCATCATAGGACCTACCTGTAAAGTGAAGATTTTAAAAATAATTATAATAGTAAGTAATACAAAAATAGATAATAAAACTCTTAATACCCTGTCATTCTTTTCACTTGAACCAAATATAGTTTGTCTCCTGCTGTTCAACTGATGTCTTTGATATGTGTGTTACTTGTGTGTGTGTGTGTGTGTGTGTGTGTGTGTGTGTGTGTGTGTGTGTGTGTGTGTGTGTGTGTGTGTGTGTGTGCATGTGTGTGTGTTTGTGTATATGTGTGTGTGGAAAACCTATAAAAATATATGTATGATTCAGCACAAGCACTCAGTGACTAAGTTTTAAAACTTTACTTTAAACATGCCACTCCCTTGGGGTGACTCGATCCAATTCTACCGTAAAAAATTGGGTCCCACGAATAACACATGCACGCGGAACCCAGAAATAAACAAACATAAACAATCACGGGCGCACGGAGCGAGCAAAGATAAGCACCTGGATTAAAGCGTTGCATTTCCCCGTGGTCGCGTGTCCGGTAATCCGTAAAGGTTTAAGTCCCGGGCAAGGACCGTTTTCCTCTCGACGCACACCCTCCGCCGTACACGCCACCTTACTCTTCCCCAGGGAAGCATTAAACCCTTCCATAACGGATGTCACTTTTATTTTTATTCATGTTGCCATCAGCCTTTATTTTTTATTGTCTTTCTGGCATCCCCTTGACGATCAAAGGATTCTAGTTTAACCCTTCAGTGCTCAAAAGTCAGGAAGTTGAACGGAATAGCCAAATAACGTATCTAATGAATACCATGATCATTGACTGATCAAGCGAGATTATAATTAAGACCTTCAACTCCCAGAGGTTCCCTTCAAACTGAATGAATTCGTCTGAATTTTGTTAGAAAAATATCGTTATTGCCAATCAGATATGGGCGCGTTCATAGGTGCGTTCTTATATGCGTTCATATATGCGTTCCTCTTTAGTTTGGCCGTGGTTAGCGCTCCCAAACTATTAAACCAATGTAGGTGCCGGTATAGTATATGGCCTACCTTTTGGATGTGGCCTACGAACTTTTTCTTTGTTATAGTATGTGGCGTACCGGACTTTTATTTCGGCATGAACTTGTATCTTAAACTTTAATAATTTGGTAGCGCTAACTGTGGCCAAACTAAAACAAAACGCAACTAGGAACGCGCCGAGGAACGCGCCCAGCTCTGTTGCCAGTACTTAATGAGCATATGGAAGACCTTCAGCCCACGCTGATCCTTCGTAAAGACCTACAACCAGCCTAACATTTTCTGGATACTCTTCCCCATCTACTTCAATTCCAGAGGATATATATATATATATATATATATATATATATATGTGTGTGTGTGTGTGTGTGTGTGTGTGTGTGTGTGTGTGTGTGTGTGTGTGTGTGTGTGTGTGTGTGTGTGTGTGTGTTTCTGCCAGCCTGTTTTATCTCTTTTACATTTAATTCAACTTTGAATTATTTCCATTATTCTGTTATCTCGTTTCATACATCACTTCATCCTGATTCATCTTCTTACATAGTCTACATTTTCTTTAACGATTATTACAGGCGTGGTACCAAGAGTTCGATATAAGAGCCTGTGATATCCCGCAGAAGAGGGTAAGTACCTTTCGTTATGTTAATCGAAATAGAATTAACTACGTTGTTATCGGAAAGATACCGCAGGAATGTATAGTAGCCTGATAGCAGTTAAAGATTATCAGTCTTTGTTAATAAAGGGGTAATTCGATAACTAATTTGCATGACTTTTTCTATTACATTTCGTATGATCTGTACACTACCACCACCACTTTCTTTTCCAAAATATTCTTTTGACACCGCAATGATAACACACTTTACATGTTTTGTTTTCGTTCTGCCCAACGTCAAAAAAAAAAAAAAAAAAAAAATTCTATTCAACTGAGGTCAGGGCCTTGTAATGAAGACGCTTAAGGTAATTAACCAATTTTGTTTTATAAGTGGACTGACCGATGGTAAAGTTTCGTTCAGAGGCCGTTAAACTCCTCACCACTCAGTTAAGTAAAACTTTCTGGCGTTGGCCTGAACATGACACGTACCTATTGAAATTAATCAAGACAGGTTAAACCCTTTTCGTATAACTGTTTCTTTATACTTTAATCTGGTTGCCCTCGTTGCATAGTGGTACTAACTTCATTAGTTTTATGCAGATAATGTTCTACAAAGTTTGCTATCACCAATACAGCCCAGAGTCACACAATATACTTTTATGAATAAAGATTACACTAAAAAGAAAGAAAAAATAACGAAAAGTGTTAGATAATTTTAATTTCTATCCTTTCGTTCTGTTGCCTTCCTATTATCTCTTTTCCCATTTTTTTTTTTTTTTTGAGATTCCATCCCCTCGGTGCCATAAAAACATAAGAATAGAGGAGACTGCAAGAGACCATAAGACCTACACTAGGCAGTTCCATATCCATTACCACATGTCATCCCTATCCATAAAGTTGACTAACCATTTCTTAAAACATCCAATAGTTTCAGCGCTCACTACATGGTTACTAACTCTATTCCAGTTCTTGCTTATTTTTCTTCTTAAATCTAAAATTGTTCAATTTAAATCCATTATTGCGAGTCCTACCTGTTGTCTTAATATGATGACCTTGTCTGCGTCACCCTTGTTAAAGCATCTGATCCAATTAAACACCTGTATTAGATCACCCCGCACTTTACCGTACCTCTTTCCAGAGAGTGTAAGTTAAGGTGCCTAAGCCTCTCCTCGCAAAGTAAATTTCTGAGTCCATGTACTCATATCATTTTGGTCATTCTCCTCTGTACTGATTCTCGTGAGTTGATATCCATTCTATAGGACGGACACCATAACTGTACTGCATAGTCAAGGATGAGTCTAACTTAATGATTTGTTAGCTGTATTCCAAACTGTAATGCACTATTTGCTGGATTTAAGGTCAGGACTCACTATAACTCCCAAGTCTCTCTCGCACTCGGTTTTCTCTAATTTTTTTTTATCTAAGATATATCTATTGGGGGGGGGGTAACCCTACGTTTAACACGATACACTTTGAGATATTGAAGTCCATTTGCCATTTCACTGACCATGCGAACAGTTTGTTACGATATTCCTGCAGAATCTCAGCGTCTTGTCCTCACCTAATTTGGCGTCCTATTTTAGTGTCGTCCGCAAATCTACTAATATCACTATCAATTTTATTGTTTAAGTCGTTTATATATATAATAAACAATAAGGTACCCAAAACCGACCCCTGGGGAACTCCACTAAAAACATTCCCCCATTTGGATTTTACACCATTTATGGTGACCCGCTATTTTTTGTCACTGATCCAAGTTTTAATCCATTCAAACACTTTTCCTTCTATGCCATGGGCTTTGAGTTTATTTAGTAGTTTCTGGTGGGGCACCTTGTCGAACGCTTTGCTAAAGTCAGGTAAATAACATCGAAACTATCATTGTTTTCTGACGCCTTTAAGACATTGGTGTAAAAAGAAGATTAGTCACTCATGACCTACCCTTGAAGAACCCACGCTGTGAGTCACGAATCAAATTATGTCTCTCGATGTGATCTCTGATTCCATTAACTATCACCGATTGGAGCATTTTACCTATAACTGATATCAAACTGATTGGCATGTAGTTGCATATAGACGATTTTGTCTCCCTTTTTGAAGACAGGAAAAATATTTGCCTGCTCCTAAGCAATGGGTACAAAACCAGTATCAACCGGCTTATTGGATATTTCCATTAACTGGTCGCAGTTTTCAAATTTACACTCTTTAAACACTCTCGGAAAAATTTCGACTGGACCCGGGGATTTTGTAGTCTTAAATCTATCAATCAGTTTGACTACCTCTACCTTAATATTTCTGTTGTTAGATAATCTACTTCCTTCACTCCTAAGGATAAAAACAATGTTTTATTCAGCACGGCACCCCGTTCCGACCCTACCGGCAAGGAAAAGGCTATGAGCCATATTGATTTATCTTTTTCCATACCGGATAGCATTTTAACTCTGCAGTATCTCAGGATGCCGCCGGGGTTAGTCAGTTATTGCTGTGATATCGTCTCGTATTTTTTGCATTAAAACAAGTATAACCTCATACAGAAGAAGCTAGTCGTATTGAGGTCAACCCCTTCCCTAATCTAGATATACGACGTAACATTTACTCCCCGGCCAGGAATTGTTAATCATGTTGTAAGCCTTTCAATTTTGAGCCTTTGGTAATGTAATTAACACTCCAACTCTTGGCGAAAAAAAATGTACGCATAAATCAAATATCATAAGTTCTATTTCTAGTTATCTGTTTTCTTAATTATTATTAGAATTTCAAACCACACAGTGACGATCCCCTCAGTCGAATAAAATCGCCTGGCAGTAGCTTGAATGATATACAGGATATACGTACATCACCATGTCGAAGGTCCTGACATAACTAAGGTAACTAAGATAACTTCACTATGCTAAGGATCACTAACCTAAATAATATCTATGTCAGCTCTGAGAATATTCACCTTTAAATCCGTTGACACTGTGATACACTTTGCAGAGTCTCTTCTGATTAACGCAAAAAATAAAATAAAATAAGTGTTTATCGTACAAATAGGGCTCATTTAATCTCTTGTTTCTTGAGTAGTTACTCTCTTTTTACATTATATTCTGACTAAAGCTAGGTAATTTTATTAAGCTGGTAGGGGTGTCACTGTATTGAAAACTTTATTAATTAACTCTTTCCACGCGATGCATCTGAACAGATTGAGGGCTTTGACTAACATTAAGAAGCTACTTCGGTTTATAGTATGACATTGCAGATTAGCATGATCATCTGATACTATAACTACACTCTGCGAATATGTATTGTCGAGTTGTTGACAGTTTCCAGATTGCATTTTATGCACCCTGACTTATACACTGATAGTACAGCTGGTACAACTTTTGCATGGTCCACCTGGATCGTGTTCGCGTGTAAATGTGAGATTAACAGCATACTGTTAATTCCCAGTAACCTTTACATATATACCCAAGTCCCTAAAAATACACACATATGCACATACATACATGTACACATACATACATACATACATACATACATACATACATACATACATACATACATACATACATACATACATACATACATACATACATTCATATATACATACATACATGCATACACATGTACATAGATGAATAGGTATATATATATATATATATATATATATATATATATATATGTGTGTGTGTGTGTGTGTGTGTGTGTGTGTGTGTGTGTGTGTGTGTGTGTGTGTGTGTGTGTGTGTGTGTGTGTGTGTGTGTGTGTGTGTATTCAACTTCGAGGAAGTCATTATTGTGAAGTAGATAGATTTATAACAAATACATCTTTGCTATGATAACGCATTCCTTAATATTCTTTTCTGGATGATCCCAGACGATTCCATTCATCCCAAGGGCAGTCTCTGTAGCAAAGGAATTAAAGTTACTTCGATAACCTTTACGTTCCTTACGTTCTGAACGTTACAAGAAGTTTAAGTGAACTGTCTCGATCCTAGCGTCTTATTGTCTGACTCAGAGAGGTACTTAGCTCTGGCATATAAAATATTCGAGGTAACAACGCTGACGTTGATGTGGCTGTCTTAGCCGTGCCATGTGCGCGTCACTCAAAGTGCCAACTCTTGTCACACTCAGATAATTTTTGTGTCAGTTTTCCAGACTCTCGGGAGGACCTTTTTTTTTTAATCATACATATGTTTATATGTTTTCTCTTAGTTTATTTATTTACTTAATTTTTTGTAAATTTATTTTTATTATTATTGTTGTTGTTATCATTTCTATTACTATTGTTGTTATGAGTATGTATTATTATGATTAGGAATATCATTATCATTATCATTATCATTATCATTATCGTTGTCGTCGTTGTCGTTGTCGTTGTCGTTGTCGTTGTCGTTGTCGTTGTCGTTGTCGTTGTCGTTGTCGTTGTCGTTGTCTTTATCACTATCAATATCATCATCATATTATTATTATCATTATTATCTCCAAGTCCAATACCCAAAAGACGTCTTTAATTATTTGCAAAAAAAAAAGTTCTCGTATATCTGCCTTAATATAGTAATTCAATCTACGCGTCCTTTATACAATAGAACTATACATGCATACCTCTAATCATCTGGCATACTTTAAACATACTTGAGATACACATTAAGCAATCTCACCAGCCAATCAACTATAACTGTTCCCCTTTTTATATGACACTCTTAAGATCCATCTAGCCCAGATGCCTCATCAGGTTTCATCACTTTTAATACTCTTTGCATGTTACCTTTTCCTATAGCCATTTTCCTGCCATATACTGCTTTAGTCAAGGTATACATGGATAAAGTTACACGGAAAGTAAATACGAGACATAGAGCTGATATATGAGTATAGAAGAAAGTGGGAGGTGAACCAGTCGTTGTTTGCAGATGATACTGCGTTTGTAGCTGAGTCAGA
>NC_134801.1:47444416-47446916 GCF_046742065.1 Oratosquilla oratoria
TTTACATAATGTGTGTGTGTGTGTGTGTGTGTGTGTGTGTGTGTGTGTGTGTGTGTGTGTGTGTGTGTGTGTGTGTGTGTGTGTGTGTGTGTGTGTGTGTGTGTGTGTGTGTGTGTGTGTGTGTGTGTGTGTGTGTGTGTGTGTGTGTGTGTGTGTGTGTGTGTGTGTGTGTGTGTGTGTGTGTGTGTGTGTGTGTGTGTGTGTGTGTGTAATTCATTTTTGGAGTTACCCAGTGTAAAGATAACGAGGAAATTAATTAATAAAACTGCAGATGTTACTCCAAAAGGTATGGCCCTTCAATCCCAAGGCTGTGCCACGGAGAGGACTGGAAGAACCTCATGAAAGTTAGAATTAAGTAAAAAAGCAGTTCATTTCTAAAATGGGTAACTAAGATAAATAATGTATGATTTTTTTTTTCATACTTCACCCAATTTTTGGTGGTGTAAAAATAGTCGCCGTTTCTTCTTATGTGGAAACTACAGATAATGTTATACGAAGAACAAGATAAATAAAAATGTAAAAACAAAGAGAGAATGAATGTGTTTTCGCTGGGTACAAGTACATACAAAGAGAAAATAACTGAGCATATTTTGCAGCAGCTTAAACAGTTTTGATAAAACTCCTCTTCTGCAAACGAAAAACAAAAAAGTTCAAGCATCCTTCATTAGCCTAATCTCTAGAAAATTTCGAAAAAATAATGGAAAAGTATAAATTAGGGTTAAAATGGAAAAGCTGGACATTGGAAAAATAGAAAACAACATAAGATTACTAATGACATTACTGTCTGACGCGCAAGCAAAATTACCTAAAAAACAGCCTTCATAGGGCAGTTCTTTCAACTCTGAGAAAAAAGAAGTAAAATTTGAAGTTCATCAATATTTGAATTTTGGGTCAAAATTTCTGAAAGGATTATTGACTTTCAGGGAAACTCGTTCAATAGGGTAAGCGAGAATAAGACCAAAGCTTAAAAAGTTGCGTTGTGTTTAACCTCACTGAAAAAAGAAATGTAGGATCAAATAAAATTCAAAGGAAGTTGTAGAGTTCGAACTCGGGGATAGAAGTGTGAGATTTGATCGAAACCAACTCAATACTAACCCATAACTCACTATTTCTCCTACATTAGTATCTATATCTAGAAAATGTGTAACAGAATAATAATATTCTAGGTTTACTTCATATATTTCTAGCTATTATTAAAGATTGTCATTGGGTAAACTAATAAGAAAAAGTCTTTAATTTCATGTTTATGTATTTTAGAAAGAGTAGAGGATGCACCGTGTCATTTAGAGAGGATACATACCAAAAAAGGGTGTCTAAATGTGCGCGCGTGCGTGCATACACACATTCACACACACACACACACACACACACACACACACACACACACACACACACACACACACACACACACACACACACACACACACACACACACACACACACACACACACACACACACACACACAGGAATTTAAGACAAACCAGACACTGCGAGATATAAAGACGGGACATCACGAGCATAGCTCTCCTTCCCGCAAGATACAACTAGGTAAATACAATTATGTAAATACACACACACATATATATACACATACACAAACACACACACACACACACACACACACACACACACACACACACACACACACACACACACACACACACACACACACACACACACACATACACACACACGCACACACACACACACATAGACTTGCACACAAAGAAGTAGGGAACGGGTTGAGATCGAATCCGTATAAGGAAAACCAAACAATCAAAATAATTTACGCCGATATAAATGAGCTAATCTCAAAGCGATTAGGACTGAAACTTGAAATCATAAGAAAGGAACAGACATAATATGTCTGACAGCTCCAAAATTAGAAAAGAATATTGGTAACAAAACATCATTGCAGGCTGGACATAAGAAGAAAAAGACAGAGGAATACGGTAGATAGGGAGGTGTTACAGAAATCTTGAAGATTTGATTATGAAAAAGAGTGGGTATTAGGGAGACTAAAAGTATAACTATGCAATACAGTTAGAAAGTAAGCCAAACAAGTGAATGCAGTCTATTTAAAGTCGGGTAGATACATACATATATATATATATATATACCAAAGGCTTTTTACCCTTACAAAGGGGGAATTCCATTATCCTTCTGGAAACTGGAGTCGACTACTGTTTCTGGTAACAAATGTGATAGAATCCCCTTGTTTTCATATAAAACTAGCACAGAACACAAAATCTCGAAGAACCTATTTTCCTAACCATATTCAAGTCTTACGTTTTTTACGTAGGTCTCACGTAATTTCTATGATTTTCAAGTCTTACGGCACAAATTGAAAATCTTACACTTTTTATCTCATGTAATGTGCTTTTTAATGTGTTTTAAAATAAATTCTCCTTTTCAAATGTTATATAACACGTCAAGTCTTACATTGTCCTTTCATTCTGCATTTGTTTTGAAGCAAATATTGAATGAAAAAAATATATG
>NC_134801.1:47449416-47454416 GCF_046742065.1 Oratosquilla oratoria
GTTTATGTGGCACCTTACATATCATATTTGGAGCAGTACATTGTTTTTGAATGTGTGGCTTATTGTTGTTGTTTTTTTTTTTTTGTATGACCAATAACTCCATTTTCTATTTTCTCTGTGAATAACCTTCTTCTATGCGACAGATTATAAGTTTTATTTTTACTAATATTGGACGATTTATACTTTAGGTGGAAGGGTAAAAGTCACCTTAGCAAAACTATTAAGATAACATCCATTAATTATTTTGTGTACTCTATTTTGTCAACTCTAGAGTGACAATCAATAAATACACACTTGTTTCAATGAGTAAATAAACTCTTTTTTTGTGGGGTTGTGTCTTTAAAATGTGGTATGGTGATAGATGACGATGACACTGTAACCTTGGTTGCTCGAGTGTACTTGGGAGGTGTCACGTTAACTACTTACCTCACTTCTTTTGTGTCATCACAGTGTCCGACAATACTCTGTTGGGAATGATAAGTATTAAGATCCCCGATTCGATTTCATCAAAGAACTCATTGATCTGCCTGAAACGAATGTATACTTGACAGTCACCTGAATACACTGGAGCTAATGAAATAGAGAATACGTAACTTTGGCTGTTTGACTGTGTTCTGGAAAGTGTCAGGTAAGAATTATATATTTTGTGGCATTGGAGCAGCCGAAAGCTCTTCATTGGAGAATAAAAATTAGGGCGGTACCCGATTTGATTCCCTACTTGGAAATAATTTATTCTACCAAAAATTGTATATGTATGTATATATATATATATATATATATATATATATATATAATATATATATGTATGTATGTATGACACTGAATGGGTCCCAGTGAACAGACATACATTTTTTTTTCAACCACAATACACTTTAATTCTAAACCATCAACATCGAGAGACTCGAGGAGGCCAACGTGACAAGTGTTAGTGACTTAACCGATTGCACCATCAAGAAAGATGTAAATTGAGCGCAACTTTTATATATATATGTGTATGCTCGAGTTACACGTACACGAAATTTTGCTTTTAACCCATCTCCACTATGATAGTACAATTGATAGGTATGCGAACGCTGCATGGGTTCCAGTGAACAGATACACATTTTTATCAACCAAAATACACTTTAATTCTAAGCCATCAACATCGAGAGACTCGAGGAGGCCAACATGCAGAAACTGAAACGTGGTACAGCCAAGGACTCGAACCTGTGCTAGCACGTGACAAGTGTTAGTGACTTAACCGATGGCTTAGAATTAAAGTGTATTATGGTTGATATATATATATATATATATATATATATATATATATATATATATATATATATGTACATATGTGTATATGTAGGTCTTGGAGAAGTAGGTGGGAAGGAAGCATGATAGAATAGATGAAGTAGAAGAATGTGAAGAGGATGAAGCGGGGGAGGAGGAGGAGGAGGAGGAGGAGGAGGAGGAGGAGGAGTTGGAGTAGGAAAATATGAGGAAGAGGAAAAGAACAGGAAGAGAAAAAGTAAAATTAGGAAGAAACTCTTGTTTTGTGGAACTGGGAGACGTAGGAAGAAAGGGATAATTAGGAGAAAGAAGAGTATACGAGGTTATGAAATTAGAAATAGTAAGTAGTCACTAGGGGTGAGAGAAGAGGAGGAAGAAAAGGAGGAGGAGGAGGAGGAGGAGGAAGAGAAGGAGGAGGAAAAGGAAGTGAAGGAAAAGGAGGAAAAAGAAGAGAATTAAAGGGAGACGGAGATGGAGAACGAGTGTGAGATCGTGAATGCGGGTGAGGAGAAGTAAATGAATGAAGAAGGAAATGGTGAAGGAAGAGGCGAAAAATAAAATAGATGAGTATAATGAGAGAAAATGGAAAGAAGAGAAGGAGGAAGAAGGAAGAAGAGAAAGTGAAGAAGGAATATGGGAAGAAGGAATACATGAGAAAAACAGAGAGAGGAAGAAGGTGAAGGAGAAGAATAAGGAGGAACGAAGGAAGAGAGGGTCGAGTGGCTAAAGACTAGGAAAGAAAGAAGAAGGAGGAGAGGAAGGGGAAAGAGGAAGAACGATGGAGGAGAAAGAGGATGAGAATGAGGTGGAAGAAGGGAAATAGAAGAAGGAGGAAGGATGGAGGAGAAAGAAGATGAGAATTAGGAGGAGGAAGGGAAGCAGAAGAAGGAGGAAGGATAAAGGAGAAAGAAGATGATGAGGAGGAGGAAGAGGAGAAGGAGTAAGAAGACAAGAATAAGGAGGAGGAGGGGAGGAGGAGGAAGAGGGTGAGAGGAAGGAGGAGAAGGAGGAGGAGGAAGCGTAGAAGGAGGAGGAGGAAGAGGAGGAGGAGGAAGAGGAGGAGGAGGAGGAGGAGGAGGAGGAGGAGGAGGAGGAGGGGGGAGAAGGATTGGAGTTGAACACAAAGGATGCCGCCAGGCCCCCCACGGCGGCGTGAGGGCGATGGGTGATGTTACCCCGTGATATAAAAACCATCCCGTCGTAAACAATATAAACAACACCGACCAAACAACACAGAAATCGTAACGTTCAGAAATTTAACCGAAGACCATCGTTTAACTCTTTCATTGCGGTTACGTCATTGGAGGGTCTTGATTCCAGATGGCGCTGGACGATTTTATTCGGTTAATTTGGGACCAGACACGAAGTGTTGATGAAATAAAAAACCCATTTTACCTCGAGTCTGCCCCTATGTTGACTAAAATCGTCTGGTGTTAAACTAAATGAGTTATGAAGGTATTACTCTATTGAGGAGACGTTCTCTGTCTCCTGTATCATTCTAGTTGTATTCAATTCAATTGATATCAAGCTATTTCATTCACCTGAAGAAATCCCATCGGCAGTCAATGGACTGAACCTTGATTAACGCTCTGAATGTGATGCTTCTTACATGTACTCATTAAACCTGCCGCCAGGCGATTTTATTGCGCTGAGGGAAGCCCTCTTGCATGCAAAGGTCATGTACGTGTTGCATCCCAGCAAACTAAATTTCATATGACTGTGTATGCTACAAGAGCAGCCGCAGATTGATACACACATACACACACACACACACACACACACACACACACACACACACACACACACACACACACACACACACACACACACCTCTCATGGCGCTGTGGTTAGAGCTCTGGCCTGCCACTACGGAGGTCCGGGTTCGATCCTCGCCCGGGGCTGAAATGATATCAGTATCGCAGCGCTGAGGGGTGTTACTCCAACTCTCGTGGGCGGGGAGTTGGGTGTGTGTGTGTGTGCAAGGTCATAGCATTACCCATAGATCGGACCTACGAGCTCTGAGCTCTCTTCCAGGAGGGAAATAGCTGTCGATCACGAGTCCAACACGTGATCCAAAAGACCAAGTGAATACATACACACACACATACACACACACACACACACACACACACACACACACACACACACACACACACACACACACACACACACACACACACACTATGGTGTACTTTATAGGTTTTTGTGCCCAGCAGTACTAGACAATTCTATGACTAGCTGAAGGGTAACTTTCACCCTGAATGGGGTCTGGGACGACCGAGAACTCATTCATGCAAGGGTTCATCCATGAGCTGTTCAATAAGCTCGTTTCACGTTTGCCACAATGCCATAAGAGCTTCACAATGGGCTTCTTCTGTAAGGACACATTCTGTATAGATCTTATATTGAACTAACTTCAGACATTTTATTAAGCCTGCGTGTTCTTATAGGTGTTAAGACAATCTTATTATACCTCTGCATTACAGTGCTGTACTCTGTAGGGCTTATTCTGGTCAATGTAATGCAGATATATTAAGATTAAGATTTATTCCTGTTCCAAAGAGCTCAATGTCAACTGCTCTGCCCTTCTGGCCCTTGTCAGGAGACTTTCTTAAGCAGAAGGAGGGCGCCTGCATTCGAAAGATTCAAAACGTATGATTAATATTACTAATATTCTATATATACTATTAGGTCTCATTCCGTCTTTTGATAGTCTATTTTCCTTAGTCTTGAGAGAGTTACTATGTTAGAGAAATTAAACTTTTTTTTTCGAAGTTGTTACTATGATGAAAAAATTAAACCATTTTTTTTTTCAAAGTTGGTGCATAGAAAACGAGATACATGCATATCATATTTGATCCTTGGATTCCCTCTATGATGAGTAAAATCTTCAAGCCTTAGCCAGAATAAAGACTATATATGGATAAATAAAAAATAACGAGTTCCTGCGATCTTATATAACCTATGCTCTTCTAGGAGTCCCCATTTGCTTAAAAAAATCACTTTGAGCTACAAGAACGAAATTTGTAAAAAGACATGTGTGAATATACGGGACATGCTACCTTCGTGTACATGAAAAACAAAAGTACATAATGCGATACAAGACCTAAGGTTATGTACTGAATATATATGGACTTACATGTATGTATGTACGAACAGCGTAACATGTTAGCTATTTGTAAGAAGTAGTTGGGCGAGAGAAAAGGGTAGTTGTGGTTTTAGCTGTTGTTGTAGCAGTCAGCAGCGGCCACAGCGATAGCTACAACAACAGCAATAGCAGATGTAGCAGTAGCAGCGGCAATAGCAGTTGCTGCAGCAGCAGCAGCAGCAGCAGCAATTGCAGTATAAGAAGCACCAGTAACAACACCAGATGGAGGAACAGAAGTAGGAAGAGATGAAGGGAGAGGAGGAAGAGAAGGAGAAGAAAGAGTAGGAAAAAGAGGGAAAGGAGAAAGAGTAGGAAGAGAAGGAAGATTAGGAGATGGAATAGGAGTAGAAGGATGAGCCAATGGAACATCACCAGCAGCAAGACCAGCAAAAGCAGCAGCAACAGCAGTATGAGAAGAAGGAAGGAGAGGAGGGGGAAGAGGAGGATATGGAAAGACGAAAAGGAGGAGAAAGAGAAGGAGAAGAATAAGGAGGAGGAGGAGGAGGAGGAGGAGGAGAAGAAGTATGGGGAACAGCAGTATCAGCATCAGCAGTGATAACAGCAGCAAGGAACATGAAGAACA
>NC_134801.1:47474416-47476916 GCF_046742065.1 Oratosquilla oratoria
TAAGAACGCACAGAGGAACGTGCTTAGCTCTGGAAATAGGTAGAAACTCTACATAATACTAAGGAAACTGAGATAAACTATGTATTTTTTCGCTAATAATGTGTTGCTGCTGGGACGAGTACATTTCTCCTAGGCTCAGCCTTTTTGAAATAAAAAGTGTAACCAGCAGCAAAAAATAAACCATGACTATTTTGATACGTCTTCAGTAACTTGGAATTCCAAGGAAACTATTTGTTTCAACCCTTGTGATGCTTTGGTGCCCCTCTCCTTTCCCCTCAGCTTAGTGAATTTTTTGTTTGTCACCAGAATGAAATGATTCAGAGGCATCGTTCTCCTGAAAACGATTAGACAAGATGGTCCAGAACTTTATTAGTACAGTGACGTAGCCTCAGTGGAATGAAATCATGTGTTATTATCCCTACTAATATTCACAAAGAATGTGTTTTTTTTTTCTTTTCTTTTTTTAAGAAAGACTCTTTGTAAGGCTAACCCAAGCCGTGTGGACCGCGTGGTTTCCACTTCGTAAAAGAGAGTTCGTTCACCTTCCCAGTAGCCACTTTCTACAAGAATGACCGGTCAAAATCTTTTATTTACTATAGGAATTTAACCTTATCTTTACGGGGGAGGATTTACCTTCTTCTGAATAAAATCCCATGGTTTGATGTTGGCCAGACCAAAAAATTTAAGTCGTGATTGGCAGCCATTTGCCGCAGAGAAGCCAAACACGGCGTTTTTTGCAAACTACTGTAAGATCAGAAAAAGCTCAACTTGGGAGGATCACTGTTCAATTCCCGATTCCCCGTAAGGTTATCGGGAGAGAGCGGTCGTGTCCCATAAATCTTCGAAATTGGTGCAACGCCATCTTTCAAACACGTGATGGAAATAGAGCAGATGTTGTCGGTCTGCATTTCGGAAAGAAAAAAAAAAAGTTCCTGATAAGGTTCCCCTGCGAAGATTATCATTCAAGCTCGTTGGTCGGGGTATCGACAAGCGGCATCGAAATTGCCCACGTTATGGGCCGAGAGGTCTACTGTCGGGGTGACTCTTTATTCCAAGCGTTTGCAAACCGTTGTACTTTATTTGTATTTTATTTGTTATTTAAATTATCATAGTTTTTATTTATTATTTTATTATTAATATGATTTTTTTTTTCGCATCCGACCTAGATATGTATCAAAAGGTCTCCTGTCGGCATGCTCCGCCTTTGTAATCCTTTGTAATCTAATAAAAACCAAACTGAATGTGAAAAATGAAACCAGCTTTACTTAGATATATGTTTTAAGCCATTCTATGCATTCCATTAAATATAACCTAGACTGCAGAGTTTTGTTTAGGTTTACCTATATGCCATCGAACTTACATGCAGTTTTTCGTTCGAATACATCTGCAAGTCTCTCCTATTTAGCCTGGAGGTCCGAGCACACAGGGCAAAGGTAGCTACACGCCTCCTAGCTTGATCTCCTCATCTCTTATATCATGTATTTAACACTAAAGACCCTTTGGAGAAATAAGGCTGTAGGCTCTATATTGACTTAGAGAAATAGCAAAATAGTATTTTCACTTCGAGGATGTTCGAGAGATGCTGAAAGGAGAACTCTAGCTCCCGTTGTCTCGGTTGGATTCATGGACGTAAGTGGGACATGCGCATGATCAAAATAACTGAAGCTTCCTTTCGACACAAAAATTGCAGGCCTTACAAAATCCTCGAAGAATGCAAGCGTTGCAAGGTCTTCAAGAAAGCGTGTGTTCAAAAGTCCTCGTGATGCAATTTCGATAAGTCTAGGTTTCTGTCTTCGATCTCTGTGTGCATGACGTCGACCCGAAATCGGATCCAGTGACTATATACATGACCATGGTGGTCAAAGTACAAAAGTCAAATGTAACAGTTTCAAATCAACCCTAGTGGCTTTTGCCTTCTCATATACACATATCTATTACCATTGCTTGAAAAGTTTTTAGATTATTAGGCGTCTAGAAACAGAGGGACATCAACGCCACTTTCACTGGTTTCGAGTGCATGGATGGTGAAACGAGTAAGTCTCCTCTATATATATCCGTACTTAACTCAAAACCAGTAAGTGGCTGGGATGCCCCTCTGTTTCTAGACGTTCCATATGTATTCTGTTTCGACAAAACTACTTCTGATTGATTGTTGATTGTGGGAACAGTGAGGAATAGCTCTGAACCAGACTCGAAAGGTCCGGGTTTGCGCCCCGGTCAATGTAAGGCAGTTGTCCAACTCGCATTTTCATGTTTTTTAACTCACTATTAGTGGCTCAAAGGACCAATTTCGAATTTTAGGGCAATTAATCACTATGATCAAGCAGCTCGCTCTGGTGTCAGACTACATTTACAACCATTTATTCGAAAACAACTGTAATTAGGCAGATACTTACAAGCTTACATAAGTTGCATCGTCACTCGAAGGACAGACCGGTCCTGGAGTAAAGCATTAATGCTGAATTTGCAAAAATTGCAACTGAGATAATATCTACTTTTA
>NC_134801.1:47491916-47494416 GCF_046742065.1 Oratosquilla oratoria
ATGTTTTGTACCAAAAACAACAGCATAAACAGATCCGACACACTTAACCCCATTTTCAGAGGGGCAAGGGAAAGGGTGAGCGGAACAGACACTCGACAGCAGACGAGAACCTAGGAAAGGGTATGGCCAGGGGCGGGAGGGTGACTTTTCATCCACATCCACGCCAGGACAAAATCCCAGACATTTGGTCACTTGTGTAATTGTGACGGGAGAATGAGAGCAGCCCGCGAGGTGACTTCACCAAGTGTACCACATATCCTTTTGTGTATATAAAGGAGGATTAACTGCCTTTCAATTGTAACCCCAGAGGACAATCCCTAGACAGGGTTCAAAATGTCGTGATTAATTTACCTGTTTCGGAGTCCGGTGCTTTTTAATTTTTCCATCATGGTTCCTGGACTCCATCTTTTTTCGTACACATCAATATATATTTGGAGAAGAAAATACAAATGGGATATTGGGGGGTGGGAGTAAAACGAAAATGGTCTACGAATTGATCTACTCTAACGTTGCAACCATCATGGCGCCTGGGCGGTATCATTTGTCTCGTGTTCCACCCGTCACGACGCGTCTAGAACAAGGGCACTTGCCTCCCTTGATAAACAAATAAATCCATCTCTTCCGTTGGTACCTTCAATAGTATTATGTATGATGCTTCAATCATTCATCTTATCTTCTTCTCCAAACCCTTTTTAATAGTTTTACCCTCCTTCCAGTCGTTTACCTAGACACCGACTTGACTCTCCGAAATACGAAGTTGAACATTTTCTACATGGAAATTAATAGACAATACGTAAAGATCCTAATCATGATTTAAGTTTCGTCTATCAAATCCTATGTCAAGGATGTTCAGCTTCATATTTTGGAGTCTGGTCGTGGTCGGAGTCTAGTTAAACGCCTATCCGAACGCAAAAATGACCTTAGAACCCACAGAACATCAAACTCTCTAGTCCAATAATTTTATAAGCTTGTTCACCTGCATCACTGGTAAATGATAATAAATAAATAAATAAAATAAAATAAATGACAGACATTACAGCATTTTGTTTTGATGTTTATCCAAATGAATCTTAAAACTTCATTTAGACAAACATCTAAGCAAAATTCTGTAAAGCAATTGCATTATAGTGTTATACTTAATATCAGTACTGTATGGCAGCTATAAGGGTTGGTCGGAGCATCGCGTGACCGCACTTGGAAACTGAGTATCAATTAATATACGTCACCAATTGGCTGGGACACAATCTCACACAAGAGCTCCACCAGTTTGCACAGTCCTCACCACTCGAGGACAGAGCATATGTGAGATCCTTATATATCGAAATTATATAGTGCTTCTTTATGAAAAGGATTGCAATACCCCTTTTCTATGTATTCGCAGGTACACAACGATACTTGCTTGTGCGTTATCGGTAGAAAGATCTAAACGCAAATACTCGCGAGCACCGTCTGCGATAAGATCAAATTCATTCGAGTAAAGCACGATGTTGGTGAAAAAACGTCCGGAATTTTAACACATTGATCTAACTCGTAATATTTAGACGATGGGAAACTGTTTTTGTTGTGTAATTATCAAGCGGATCAAAATATCACAAGGTAATCCAGTTACAAGCTTTTCCTGGGCAGAAGCGCATCACAGATCACTAAGTTTCACTGTAACTATCAGAAAGAGACTAGAAACAATCTTCCCAATTTTTGCTTTGCCACTGTAGCCCATTGTGAAAAAGGTACACACCAACATAAATACAAACACAAATACAAAGACAAACACACACTCTTACACACACACATGCACGCACACACACAAACGCACACATCCACACACACACACACACACACACACACACACACACACACACACACACACACACACACACACACACATACACACACACACACAAACACACACACACAAACACAAACACACACACACACACACACACACACACACACACACACACACACACACACACACACACACACACACACACACACACACACACACACACACACACACACACTAAACGAAATCCTATTTCTTTGCCTGTATTGTTACCACCCTCGATCCCATATGCAAAATCCAAGCATATGTTCCCCGACGGCCACAAACGGGTACCTTCTGCCAGGACGTGAGGCGACGTGGGGCCTTGAGGAGATGGGGCAGGTGGTGGAGGAAGGAGAAGGAGACGGCAAAAGACAGGTCAAAAGGAGGAAAAGAAGAAAGGCGATAAGGAGAAGGGGGAAATGGGAGAAGAAGGAAAAGGATGAGGAGGACAACGATAAGAATAGAGAGGAGGAGGAGGTGGAGGAAGAAAGGTAAATGAGAAAGAGGAGGAAGCAAGTATAGGCGAAAGAGAGAGAAGAGAACCAGAAGAGAGGGGAAGATGAGAAAGCAGGAAGATAAGAAAAAGGATAGTAAATAGAAAGAGGCAAGAGGAGTAGGAGAAGAAGGAGGAGAAGGAAGAGTCTGCAAGAGTGAGAGAAGGAGATAGAGGTATTC
>NC_134801.1:47511916-47514416 GCF_046742065.1 Oratosquilla oratoria
GCTGCAGGCAGCACATGCAAGAGAATACCTTCTTACCCTTCCGTGTAAGTGAATCATCATCTCCCAATGCAGCATGAACATTGTCCTCCCAACGAGCCATATCATTGTCCTCCCATAGCGCGGCATCCTTACTCTCCATGCTGCAGGCAGCACATGCATCCACCACACCATCCCTCTTCCCCCTTCGTCTAATCTATTTTTGTCTGTTTTGCTCTTTTGTTGACGGCTACAGTCAGCACGACTATCAACAGCCGAACAAAGCCCCCAGCTCCCCTATGCCTTTAATAAATTCACACACATGAACACACGCATGCATGCACACGCACACATACACGACGTACAGGCGCATACACTTCAGAACTGGGAGGTTTTGTGTGCACAGAGAGAGAGATAGAGAGAGGGTGAGAGACGGAGAGCGGGGAGAGAGAAACGGAGAGAGTAAGAAGGGGGAGAGAAATTCAGAGAGAGAGATTGTGAGGAAAAGAGGGAATGGAGGGAAAGGAGGTGCGGAAGAACGAAAGAGAAAAAGAGGTAAAAAAGAGATAAAGAGAGGCAGACAACTAGCCAGAAAAACAAAGGACAGATAAGCAGAGACAGAGGAGGCAGATTGACAGACACAACGAGGGAAAAGAAATAGAAAATTAGAAGAAAAAAGAAATTAGCACCCCCAAAAAAAAAGACATATGGGAGACTGGGAAAGAGTAAGAAAAGGAAAGAGAAATAGAGGGACAGAGAAAGAAAGAGAGGGAGAGAGAGAGAGAGAGAGAGAGAGAGAGAGAGAGAGAGAGAGAGAGAGAGAGAGAGAGAGAGAGAGAGAGAGAGAGAGAGAGAGAGAGAGAGAGAGAGAGAGAGGGGGGGGAGGGAGATAGAGAGAAACAGAGAGAAAAAGAGAGAGAAGGTAGTGAAAGAGAGAGAGAGAGAGAGAGAGAGAGAGAGAGAGAGAGAGAGAGAGAGAGAGAGAGAGAGAGAGAGAGAGAGAGAGAGAGAGAGAGAGAATGTGAGAGAGAGAGAGAGGGATGGGGAGGGAGGAAAAGACAGAGAGAGAGACAGAGATAGATAGGGAGAGACAGAGATAGAGAGAGATACAGATAAATAGAGAGAGAGGAGAGTATGTGAAGGATGTAGGGAGGGAGGGAAGGAGGGTGATAGAGAGTGAGTAAGAGAGAGAGAGAGAGAGAGAGAGAGAGAGAGAGAGAGAGAGAGAGAGAGAGAGAGAGAGAGAGAGAGAGAGAGAGAGAGAGAGAGAGAGAGAGCGATAGAAAGGGAAGAGAGGAGAGGGGGGTTACGTAGAGATCTGTGTTCACACCGATGGCAAAACATTTGAGAATTTCTCAATATACATCATTCCATCCGACTCTCCATGATCCACATTTCTATCTTATCCCTCCATCCCTTCATCACGTAAAAAGCCATCAACACACTTTCAATTACCTTCTTCGATTTTTGGCCCCTAAAAGAGCTCGCCTGGACAAAGAACCAAACGACCACAAGCCCCGCGAGTCAAAGTACAAAGATATATGGACAATTGAACACAGGTCAAGTGCACAGTTTCATCTATAAACATTCCAGTCCAGTTGAGCGGGTATGTGATTTAACTCACACATATTTTTCACCATTTATTATTAATGCCATTCTCACATTTCCAGTAACGACCTTTTCAATGGCTCTTTTGTGGGCTGTACTCTGTCATGATTATTATTGGTATCGCATGGACTAATACGGATGGCTCAGCCTTGGCAACAGAATTTTTAATAGATTTAACTTCAAGGAATACTTATTCGTACAAAAGCGCACACGCACTTATAGAAGGACAATATGATTGCATAAACATGTAATATAATTTCATGTGCGCGTGAGTGTGTGTGCATGTGTGTGTGTGTGTGTGTGTGTGTGTGTGTGTGTGTGTGTGTGTGTGTGTGTGTGTGTGTGTGTGTGTGTGTGTGTGTGTGTGTGTGTGTGTGATTGTGTGTGTGTGTATGTGTGTGTGTGTGTGTGTGTGTGTATGTGTGTGTATGTGTGTGCGCCTGTGTATGCGTTAGTGTTCGGGTATGTGCCTGCTGGTCGGCGTATATGTATATTTCCATCTAATAACATGTACCTAATTGTAATATAATTTAAAGGAACTGTACTCATAGTGTCTCGTCTCTAACACCTTGATCAATCTTAACCTTCATTTCGTTTATGGCTTTAGATTCTACAGTGTCTCCTCTACGACTAATCCATATGCATAGATATATTTACAGAATTTTTTTTTCAGCCATGTATTTTTTCACTTACTTTTTAGTACCCCCAAGAAGTTGTTGTCAACTTTGTCTACTTCTTTGAGATATCTGATCACTGCTGTCATATGATTTTACTCTTTCATTTCTTTAATGATGACAGTTTTAATATGCAATCGATCTCCCATACATACATGTATACATAGTATACATATGTGGAAGCATATGTTCGTGTACACACACACACACACACACACACACACACACACACACACACACAC
>NC_134801.1:47526916-47531916 GCF_046742065.1 Oratosquilla oratoria
GAGGAAATGCTATGAAGTATTTAACTCTTACGGTCCTCTCCAAAGTTTAGTATATTCATGTGGTGAGTGTAAATAAGTAAATGAATTAATTAATAGATGAATGAATAAGTAAAGAGATAAATGAATTAATAAGTAAATGAAAAAATACCACATAAACAAATAAGTAATAAATAGGTAAATAGTAATGATGATAATGAAAATTATTAGATAGATGAATGAGTAATAGATAGATAATTAATAAATAGATAAATATACAGATAAAGAAGTAAATATACAAACATATGAATGAATGAATAAAAATAAAAATCAAACCTAAGTCTGCAGAAAATGGATAAATAAATTAATAGATAAAAATAACAAATAAATGAATTAAGAATAAGTAAATAAATAGATAAATGAATACATAAACAAATAAATAAGTAAAAAAAAAATAAACCAATGAATAAACAAATAGATAAATAGATAAATAAATAAATAAACAAATAGAGAAAGAAATAAGATGCTTTGTTCAGTGCTGGGATGGGAATACGTTTCATCTATTTTTCAGTGTAAACAAGTGATTTTATTCGTCCTGAATACTCTTCTCGTCTAATTATTTTGCGTTGGACTCCATTATTATTGACAAAAAAAAAATGGAATCTGAGAACGCTTTTTTTTTCAACCTGTTTCTAATACTGTCTGTCTCGATGACTCTCTTACCTTATTGGATGACACTTCAACTCTCAGTCTGTCTGCCCCAAGCTTTATCTATTTCCACGACACCCCGATTAAAGGCTATCTTGATTGAAGGCTATTTCGACTGTAGATACAACAAGCCAAATTAAATCTCACTGCGTTACCCAGGCCGAAGTTATTAAGATAAACCTTCGGCTAGCCAAGATTAACCTTCTTAAGGTTCACGTTGTCGTTTTTAAGGATTTTTTTCTGCCTCATAAGAGATGATTCATTTCGTGTGAGAACCAAAGAAGGTCTTAGATATTATACTGACGTGTCACGTGGCACTTGATCATTTCACTCTGACTAGCGTCAAATGATTTCTATTTTGATGGCAGAAGGTTTATTCTTCAAATGATTGATTCGGAAAAATATTTAACAATGTTATCATGACTGAAACCCTTTATTACGGTGGTGCCTCACTGAGGTTGTAATATAGTTTTTGATCTAGCTAATGCCTGAATATTTTATTCATCTCAGGGGCAGGGTCGGGACAAAATGAGGTATAATTTGGTCAATTAAAACCCTTCCTTTGTTACCTCGGTTTCATAGTCTTTTCCACACGTAAGGAATAAAACGACCTCTTCATCTCTCTTGTTTTTTATTTTCTTTTTTTAACTTTCTTATTTTCATTTTTTTCTTTTTCTTTACTTTTCTCTTATCTTTATTTTCTTTTTCTTTTTTCTTTTTTTACTTCTTTTTTTTGGGAGGTGGGGGAGGGGCTTATTTCCCACAAATTTTCTCTTTTTTTCTTTTTTCTTTAGTTTTTCTCTTTTTCCTTATTTGCATTTTTTTCTTTGTTATTCTATTCGTTATCTTTATATTTTTTCTATTTCATTCTCTCTATATTTCTCCTCTCTTTTCTCTCTTTTTTTTTTGTTTCTGTACTTTCCTGTTTTCTTTTTCTTTTTCTTTTATCGTTCCTTTTCTTTCTATTTAGTTTTTTATATTTTTGTGTTATCCTCTCTACACCACCTCAGTGGGATTCGTGCAAAGACACAGTCATCATGGCAGAGCTTATAACATTACCAAAAGAATACGGAAATATGAACAAAGTCACAACGAATTACAGATATCACAGTTATAGCCTAAATTATTTCAATTCAAAAATGTTTGTTTATGTTGATATTAATATATTTGATTAGTTAACGAATTAACTAATAAACTAAATAGCCAATCAATTAATCAAAATACAGATCTACCTATCAATCTATCTGCTATATATAAGTTTGCTTTATTATCTATATTTATAAATACATATATATATATATATATATATATATATATATAGATAGATAGATAGATCTGTATATCCATCTATCTGTATATTCATCTATATATATATATATATATATATATATATATATATATACATATATATTCATCTCTCTCTCTCTCTCTCTCTCTCTCTCTATATATATATATATATATATATATATATATATATATATATATATATGTATATATATATATATATATATATATATATATGTATATATATGTGTGTGTGTGTGTGTGTGTGTGTATATCCCTCTTGTCTCTGGTTAACCCCTCAGCTGAATCAGATCACCTGGTCTCGGACGGAGCAATCAAAAGTGCCACAGAGAGCGTCACTGTATTGAAAATCTTGCAGAGCGTCACCCTGTTGATGTCTGTCAACCGTTTCCGCCATGGAGGACGTTTTCCTCAGTGAAATAAAATCGCCTGACGCCAGCTAGAGTAATTGTTACAGTCGTAAAACGTAGCGAAAGGCTTAGTAGAGATACAGCTTAACTCTTTTTTCTGAATAAGTTCGCTTGTCTGTAATCGTAATGTATGCTTTGGTCTTAAAACGCATCAGTCTCTTCCATCTAGCGATTATTCTTCGGCAGAATGAAATCGTCTGGGGACAGGTGGAATAAATTCCGTAATTAATGTCTCTGTACTAAAAGGATTAGAGCCCCATAGGCTTGGAAACTTCTGACAGATACAAAGCGATTCTATTCAGAAGAAGTCAGCGGCGCCATTCTTGTACTTCTGGTTGTCGCCGGTCCACATTATTCATCTTCATCCCATCTGAAAGGGAATGGCTATCTCACCACAAAGACATCATTTAGTAATTCTATTCTGGCTAACGCCGGCGTATTTTACATATTTCAGGACAGAGCCTCGTTCCAAAGGAATCATCCATAGATTTCCTCATCCACAACATCCATTACATCCATTTCACTGAAGGAGTTGATATAGAGAATCGAATTGACAGGTTATGTATGGAAACAGAATATGTGCTGGTGGGGGGACGGGGGAGTGAGGAAGAGAGGAGAAGGGAAGGGTACACCTATACTGGAGGGGAGGGGAGGGTGTGAAGGAAGAGGAAAAGGGGACGAAGGGAAACGAGGAAAGGTGGGAAGTGAAATGAAGGGAGATGGGGAAAAAGGGGTTTGGGAAATGGAGTTCCAAGGGGATAGTGATGGTCACTAGGGTGTGGGGAGGGGATAGTAATAGTCAAGGGATAGATAGGGGAAAGGGGTAGAGGTTGTTGTGTCGACCAGAGTCTGCGGGAGCCGCTGAGGGCCGTGGTTGCAAACACATCTGCAACAAAATCACAACACAAAGGACACAAAACAGACAAAAGACACAACAGGGACAATTGTGAAGGACACAAGACTCGAGAGGGTCAAAAACAGAATGGCGGGGCAACAAAGCAACGCAGCCAACGAAACGAGATCCAAACAAGGAAAACTGCCGATTGGAAAAAAAAACCAGTAGTCGTCAGTCGCGGACACACCGCACGGGCGCGTCGTACAGCGCCATAACTCTACTCTTCCTCCTTCTCCTCCTCCTCCTCTTCCTCCTCCTCCTCCTCTTCCTCCTCCTCCTCCTCCTCCTCCTACTACTCCTCCACCTCCACCTCCGACTCCACCTCCACCTTCGCCTCTGCTTCCTCTTCATCTTTTTCCATTTCATCCACCTCTCCTTCTCTTCCTACTTTCCCACCTCCTCTTCCTCCTTTTCTTTTTTCTTATTCTAATTCCCAATTTCCCCCTTATCCTCATCGTCATCTTCCTCCTCCCCCTCCTACTCCCCTTCTTCCTCGTTTTCCTCCACTTCCTCCTCGTTCTCATCCTCTTACATACGTACTTACATACATTTATACATACATACATACATACATACATACATACTCGTACATACATACATGTATGCATGCATACATATATGCACACATAGAGGCACACATACATATATACATACATACACACATACATACATACATACATACATACATACATACATACATACATACATACATACATGCATACATGCATACATGCATGCATACACGCATGCATACATACATACACATTAACATGCATACATACACACATACATGTATACGTACACACATACGTACTGTCACGACCCACCTATGGATCAGGCTGGTCGCGACACGAGAAGGAAAAGAAAAAAAGTTAAGGCTGTGCGCAATTCAGACGAGTAACAGAGAGTTCAGGCAGAATAATTAAACTCTTCGTTAAAATTGAATATTATTAGACAAATAAAGATAACACATACAACATAAATGAACATGGAATAATGAAATATACCAATAAATGTGATATGAACCAAATTGTTAATTAATTATCAAGTAGAATAGCTGAATGTGTTTCTTTATGCAGCACGTAAGAACAGGTAGGCGAAACGAAGTTTCGATTATGGTGTGGATGAGTCTTGATACTGGTTGTTTGAAGTTACATCAACGGCCCACTCTCTCCAATCTCGGGAACAAATGGGTAGTTTAAGGTGAGACGCTGATGCATGATAACTTCTGGCAGGTGAAGTTTCTGGTAGGTGAAGCTTCTGATAGTCGGGAACACGTAAGATATTGTTTGATGTTTCGTAGCTGAGAAATAACAATGTCGAGTCGCACGTCGTCCAGCAGCAATCTGGAGATGCCTAAAACAATTCGGAAAAACACGAAGGCTTTGCACTTCGCTTGGAGATGAACAATTGTTGTGGTTCAAAGCACTTGTTTAGCGGAGTTGTCCTAATCGACGAATATAGAATAATTCCAATATTGATTCAGATAGGCTTTGGGCATCTGCTTCTTTTCTCGTTTTTGTTTTCCTGTTCTTTTCGCGTTTTGATTCTGTCTGCTTCTCTTCTCTTTTGACTCTGTATGTTTCTCTTGGGTCGCTCTCTACTTCGCCTTATATAGCCAGGGAATGGGAGCTTACGTTACTGGGGATGATAAAACGTATTAATAGTGGTAGTTTAAACACCTCCAGCCAATGGAAAATCAGAAT
>NC_134801.1:47539416-47551916 GCF_046742065.1 Oratosquilla oratoria
GAAATGCCGTCTTAAGTTTTTGATTGTCTTGATAATAAAATCACATGACGTTATCCAGATCATTAATCTATTCAAATCTCTGAAGCAGGGAAATCGGTGAAGCCGTAAGCCTATCTTTTGAATAAAATCGTCAGGGTTCATGTAAAATAATATTCATTCAAAGATTGTCGCGCCGAAAAGGTTAATTGCTATAGTCAATTACTTGTTACTTGAAGTGTCAATTTCTAGGGCCCCGCTCCGCTGCACACAGCGTCTACTCCGTCTTAACTAACCTGCATCGCTGGGGCTACAAAGACTCCCCAATGTGCCCATCTTGTCATAACTCACCCCAAGATACAGACCATCTCGTACTGCACTGCCCAATCACAGCAGTGCCAGACTATCTATGAAGCAAATCAAACATACATAGACTGGCTAGCAAATACAAAGTTGGAGGTGTAAGAAAGCCATACGATACTACTACTACACCATTTCGAAAAGGACAGAAGTTGTCTTTTTTGCTTAACTGCCCCGATGCGTGACTATGATCCGTAGGAATGTCACTAAAGTCCTTGAAATGTGCAGTCAGTACTCTACGAATGGTTGTTGTGATTTGGCGTTGGTTAGAATAATGTACACATATGGACCCCGCGGCACGATAGGGGATAATCAAGACGGGTCCATCACTTATCAAAGAGGGTTCCCCGCAGCTGAAAAGAATAGTTTGGAGTAAGGGAGAATATGACATAGACCCCTCGGTACCGACGTTGTATAGATTTTGTTGTAATACATGCAACCAAGTCTGTGAAAGAATTATAACAATAATGATAAAATCACTGATCAGTCACTCAAAATAAAACTTTTCATGATAGTGACCCCTTCCCTCAGCCAAAACAAAATATTTTATGTACGTCTCCAAATTTAGATTTAAGAAGGAAATAAGCAAGAATTGGTTTACTAATAGGGTGGTCGATGAATGGAATAAACTTAGTAACCATGTAGTAAGCGCTGAAACTGTAGTGTTCAAAAAGTCGAAACATTGCCACACGTCCAACTGTAGCGTAAACGACAACAAACTCCGATCGGCTCGAGGAACCAGAGGCAAAGTGGGCAGTGTAACTCGGACCGAACTTGACAAGCACTGCAATTAGTCGCTAAGGTTGTAATAGTTGTAATTCCTTTACCACACGTTCTTGTCCGAATCAGAAGAATAAAAATCATTTGATGTTATTAATAATTTTTTTATCTGGGAAGTGTGATTTCATAGCGTAATAGTGGAAAATAAATAAAACTAGAAATATTTTGGTGCGTTTGTGTTTTTCGAAACGTAAGTTGGCGGTCACTCCATTTTGCCGTCACCTTTGGAAGTGTGTGCGTGCTCGAAATTCCTGGAATGTTCAGTGTGTTGGTGCAACAGACCATTTAAATTCCCGGTAGTGGGTTTGTGTAACTGTAAAGATGTGAGGTTAGAACTTGGTGTTGAAGACATTAAATGTGTTCGATGTTTTTCAACAACTAACGAGAAGCTTGGACGATGCTACGGTAAGTACAGAACTACAACGCAAACAGTAGGATACACTTGTAAACATACATTCTTTAGACTGGGTGACTACGAAATGAGAGGGTCGTTTTGAAGCTTAGATGTCTTAGGAAGGGTTTATTTGTTTAGCAAAATATTTTTTATTCGTAATTATAAGTTATGTGTGCAGCTAGACTTTCTGTCTGTGATTATCTGTATGCATGGTTTTATTACTGTGAAGTCATAGAAAGCCAATCAAAACGTACCCTCAAGTTTCCTTTGCGTGATAAATATTTGCTGATTGATAGTAGGCTACAACTTTCCCACTATATCTATTATAAACACACATTTTACCCTCCTTGCATACAAATATCGCTACTTGATATTGCGAATATTGTGTAAGGGCCTCTCTACATGCTAAACACAAGTCAGGTAGTTACACATGTGAACAGACTTGTATTAAACACTTTTAGGTAACTTCGTCACCAGTATCTAGGCCAAGCGCTCCTGGGGTAAGTGTTACTCGACGTATCTTTTCCAAGTTGAGATTAATTTGTCATATTTTACTTTGGAACATTAATTACATTTGTATATTTTTGTAATGGGATTAGGATGATGTGTAAAGGTTATGCTACAACTTGTGTTACTGAAATGAAGGGGTGAGTTAGTCGGCTTGAGGAAAAAACTTGTGTGTATTTAGTCGTTTACAATTTTGCATAGATCGTTTTAAGTTTGTAATTAATCCATAAGCTATGTACTATCTAGCTGTTTATTCATTAAAGCAATCAGTCTTCGGTATCCTTAGATGTCAAATGGTCTGATACCTGGTTCTAGAAATTCGTTATGCAGTGAAATCTTTGTATAGTTTAAGGTACCATTGAATCGTGCATACCCTGAAAGTTTCGTTCACTGCGATCGAAAATCTTCACCATCTGTAATATTGAGGCTCTTCTACTCCAAATATAATCCCTAGGGGTCAGCCAGTATATAATCTACTTCTCGTAATCGTTATTATAATGGTTCCTTTATAAACAACTTGAATGAACTGAAAAATCTGGAGCGTCCATAGTAGGTTCTGTAGCGTTTAAATGGGGTGGGTGCCCTCCAGTTGTTTCTTTCTAAGTTCTACAATATCATATTTGCAGGTTTTATCCTTCCAAAATATTGCGTTATGGAAAAAATTCAGACAATGTTATGGAATAAGAGGCCGGCGCCCTTGCCAGCCTTAGCCTTCGGTATTTGTCGAGTGATTACGTTCCGTCCTACAGTTGAGTGACTTGTTTAGTTATTTATTTGTTTATATATTTATTTTTTATTTATTTATTTATTTATTTTTTATTTATTTATTTATTTATTTATTTATTTATTTATTTATTCATTTATTCATTTTTGTATCTATTCATTATTTGCTTTTTTTACACGTGTACCAGTTTAAATTTTCTAGCGTCATGTTCTTACTATTACTCACATTCCTGGTGCTTGAACTTCATCACTCAATTGAATTCTCACGTTTTAGCAAAACACGTCATAAATTAACCTATGTCATGAGTGCATAAAAAATAATAAAGAAAAAAATAATAGTATTTCCCAAATTTGATAGGACTGGACATTCATGCAGGAAGTCTAACCTATGATCCTTATCTTTGGCGGTTTCGAGCAACGAACTCAAAATCTACGAACTGCGCGCCATTCGACAGTCGATCTTGCTCGACGTCTAATGATTAGTATTTCGAAACACGGCTCTCAACCATTGATGTTCCATATGATCGTAACAAGAGACAGGAACACATTCAGGGTCGTAACGCAGCGTATAGATTTGATCAACAGGTATCACACCATTTTATCCAGGAAATATCTTGACCCGAAACTTAGTCTTAGAGACTGAAAATCGTGTGCTCAAATGGAATTGCGAGGCCACACTCCGCGTCTTCAACGAGTATTACGGGCTGTATACTCCGAGGCCTGTTCTTTGTAATGTGTGATTTTAGATCACATATTTTTGATCAAGCAAGATCCATTTAGGCTGAAGTCCAACTTTCAGCTGAGTGAAATTGTTTGGCATTGGTCACAAATATTTCGTCAGCGGAATATGGAATATGTATTATGGTTAGCAATGACGGTACAGTAGCAGTTGCAAATGTTGTTCTCTTACCAGAAACTAGAATAATGAATGTATTTCTCTAAGTTCAATTAAATCAATGGTTAACATTTAGAGTAAATGGATTACGTGTTGCGCTAAGTACTGCTGAGGCGCATTGATTTAGTACTCGCTATGTAAAATGTTTGACCCTGGTTCTATCCTCTCACGGTCAGCAGTGATTGTTACCAATCCTGGTAATTCGAGCACATAAGACACAAGAGACTTCTCTCCTCGTTCAATCTCTCCTGTAGTACCGTAGAAAAGGTCATAAGTAGCCACATGGGGTAAAACTGGCCATTGTCTTTGTAATATATCTAATAATCACGTTAAAACCACTATTGGAGTAGAAAAGACTGGATACGGGGAATCTATATATTTCGATTGTAAACTGCAATACTCTTCTACTGAAGAGGATTGCAGTTTGCAATCGAAATATATAGATTCCCCGTATCCAGTCTTTTCTACTCCAACAGTGGTTTTAACGTGATTGACAAATGTGTGATTACATTTCTCACCTGTAATAACTAATTATGTTTGTCAACAAAATAAAGGGAGGAATTATACAAAACACATAGTAATTAGTAGTTTTATTTCTGTCATAATTACGTATGTAACAGACAAAAGCCAGTTTTATCTCCATGTGGCTACCTTTGCCCCTTCCTCTAGTAAACTCCTCAGAATATTTTTTCTGTAAACCACCACATATTTGAAAATAGGTTGATCGACGAAATATTTACCGTCTTCATTGAAATAGGCAATGATAGTCTGCAACACGGAATAGGCTATGTTATAATACGACTTTGAAAACTTTGTCTCGACCTTGTGATATATCAGTAAGGATTTAGAGTAAAAATACTTTTGTGTATTCTTAATTCTTATTTCGAGGAAGTTTCCACCACATGTATGGATAGTATTTTATACTCGTACCTTCGCACGCTTCACTAAGAACGTCGACTTGTCAGTAACGATTCACCACACGAATTCAAACTTGTTTCTCACTGCTGTAACGATTTTTCGATGTTGTATTCCCTCCTCATACTAGACCTGCCAACTGATTTTCTTCCGTCAGTCACCCACTTGTATCTTCTTAGCAACAACTTTTCCTCCTTTCTTTTCATTAGATGACCAAACCACCCCACTTGATCCCTCTGTATAATTATATTTACAGAGTCTATTCCAATTCCCACAGTTAGATAATGTTTCAGATTTGATATATTCATGCTACGCCGTGTATTATTCTGGGTGCTTTCATATCGGCTGCTGTCATTTTACTCTGCATTTTCCTAGGTAACTTCCAAGCTTGTTCTCCTTAAGCCAAAATTGATCTTTGGATTCCAGATAAGTTGAACTATGATGTTTTCTTACTGGCACTGACTAGAATGAGCTAATTTAACTATATTTTCCACCAACAATGTTTACTTAACTTTCCATAAGGTCTTCTTCATATAGATACAGATATGTATGTATGTGCAAAGTAGACCAATTGGAAAAATAAACTAACGAAGCAGAGTGCTTTCGTATATTACATCTTTTTGCACTAGATGTAATATACGAAAGCGCTCTGCTGAATTAATTTATTTTTCCGAGTGGCTTACTTTCTATAAGTGAACACATGTACCCATGTTCTTATTAGCATATATGTATATATGTATGTATGTGTACATATATGTATGTAATAAATAGGATTTTTCATTATATTCCAGCTGCTGCCAGACTTTCATTTATCTCTGTGACACTTCTATATCCGTACCATAGACGCGCTTTTACTTAGCATTGTTGTTCATCATGGTTCTATTTACCTGTTCACCGCCCTACCATTTTCAACCTTACGGCCGTCGAGATGGGTCACAACAAGGCCTGGCATAGAAGTCCATAAAATGGGAGGTCCACCCACATGTCACGTGACCAGAGGTGTTTACAGGGATTGCGTGATGGAGCTGCGTTCAGATGCAGTTTGATGACTCAAAAAAGGAATGATAGAGGCTTTACACCTGTTGGATGCGGGACGAGAGGGAGGTGGGATGGGGGTAGGGGGTAGGGGGGGGAGGGTGTCGCGATGGCCTTTTGCAGGGAAAAGATGGCGGAGTTCGCTGGGTTGAGGGGTAGAATGGAGGGAGGACAGGTGGAGGACGGGGGGTCTCTTGGGTTTGGCTATTGAGGAGGATTTTTAAACCCTATTCAACAAGGAAGCACACATGGATTTCGTCCCAGTGAAGGAGAATCAGTTTTATGCAGGTGAGGAAATTACCTCGACCTTCAATAATCTCATTCGACAGAGACCCTTTATTCTCGGGCCTTGCCCTCAGAGCTGCACAGAATCACCTGCTCCTAAACGGAACAAAGCCCATAAAAGGCGTCACCGCATTGGAGTGGTTAAGAAGGTGTCCAGAGTGCGGGAATGAAAGAAAGAAAAATGGGGGGGGGGAGAAAAGTGCACAAGGTCAATGACCCCCTCCCCCCGTCCTTCCTCCTTCCCCGCCAATGTATATCCGGGACTGCTTAGGGGACGGTAAATAAACAGACCTCGTAATGCCCCGCGCCCATGCCATCTCCCGTCTCCCCACCTCCCCTTCTGCCTTCACCAAGACATCTCCGATGCTCATTCTCAAAACAACCCCGCCCTTGCCACCCATTCGTCCACCCAAACGCTCGTATTCACCTCCTCTCCTTTCCAGTGGCTGTTTCTTGAAGGGTCCGTGTAAACTGCACACTAAACCGATGGTAAAATTGAAAGAAAAACATAAGTTAGGTTGTGTTGAAAGATGTATATGTGTATATATATACATACACACACACACACACACACACACACACATATATATATATATATATATATATATATATATAATGTCTGTGTGTGTGTGTGTGTGTATTCTCTCTCACACACATACACACACACACACACACACACACACACACACACACATATATATATATATATATATATATATATATATATATATATGTGTATATGATATATATATATTATATATATTATATATATATGTGTATATATATATGTGTGTATATATATATGTATATGTATGTATATATATGTATAATATATATGTATATATATGTATGGATATATGTATATATATATATGTATGTATATATATATGTATATATATATATGTATATGTATATATGTATGTATATATATATGTATATATATATGTATATATATATATAATATATATATATATATATATATATATATATGTATATATATGTATATATATATTCGATAAGATAAAAGACAAATATAAGGAGAGAGTTTTGTAGGTAAAGTCCAGGAAGGACCAGATGTAGTTTATTCTCTAACGTTTCGACAGTCTTCCTCTTCAGAGAGATAATGGTACAGGCAAATTGGGATATATGGCATATATACTTACCATGTGGATCATCTCACGGATCGTCTCAACGTAGAGCTCGCTCATTGGTCTGCATGTGCCTCCGCAATGACCAATCTTTGTTTCGCATGCACTAAGTTTACAAACCCTTCTTTATGATTGGTTGAACTTGATGTGTTGATATAGGCTGCTTCAATGGTTCCTTTTGTCTTTTTCATACCGGTGTGTAAAATTTTGGTGTTTTTCCAATTAGGCATATGCCCGTGTATTAGTAATGAATTATATGTTCTGTGGTGTCGTAAGTCATTCTTGTGTTCATATACACTTTTTATGATTCATTGAGATGTTTCTCCGAAGTAGGCTGCGTCAATCCCGCCACATGGAATCTTGTAAACCACATTGCTTTCATTTTTCTCTCCCATGTGCTGGTTATTGGACAAATTATTCCTTGTCTTCCGTCCTAAAGAATGCACATCTATCGCTATTCTTGCGAGGAATTTGAAAATTATTTCACCTTATGTAGAGTAAGGAACCACTAAAAAACATTTTTCTTTTCTGTTTTATGATGGGTTTTTTTCTTCTCCATATTTGTTTGGCTTTATTTTTCAGTTTATGTATTAGACCCAGTGAATATTTCAGGCGGATTAACGTCTATTATGTGTTTACACCCATGCAAAAACTCCTCGCTACATATTCTAAATGCTCTGAGGAAAAAAACAATTAGTATGCCAGATTTCGTTCTTGTGTTGTGTCACGATAAGTAATGAATAATTTTTTTTTTATGGTTTCCTATATACTGAAAATTTTGCACTTCCATTAATACGATGTATTACCGTGTCTAAAAAAGGTAGCTTCTTATATACTTCCTTTTCCATTGTGAATTTTATGTATCTGGTTACATTATTGAGCATACGAAGTTAGTTTTCTAAATCAGTATTTTCTGGCACTATAATACGTCAATATACCGATACCAGAAAGCTCCACTTCGCATGATACGTATGTATTGATCTACTTCAAGTGTTTCCATGTAGAGGTTTGCCATAATGGCACTGAGAGGAGATCCCATAGCTAAGCCCCAGAGTTGTATATATTCTCGGATGTTGAAGGTGAAGCAGTTGAAGTTTATACATAATGAAATTAGTTTCACAAAATCTGCTTTTATAACCGGTAAGTCACTGTCACTTACTTGATTTAGCACCTTCGTTACTGCTTCCATTGTCCCTTCAATCTCTACGTTGGTGGAGAGAGCTTTTACGTCATAACTGGCCATCTTCTTCTTGCTTAAGTCTAAATGATTCCATCTGTTGATTAAATCAGTGGAGTTGCGTAGATGTGCGCTGCTGATTGTCCCTGGATAAAATATTCTTTGCTTCTTTCTGTGTCAAGTAATGCCGATCTGTTTTTCGCAGTGTTTCACTGTGATCTGGATTCTTGTTCGACCTCATTTAATATTCTCATTCTGTCGTATAAATCGGTGTCTTTTGGAGCAATAACAGAGGAAATAATCCAAATATCGGAATCATATCGTGTCCTGACCCATTATTGTCATGAAGTAATACTTTTCTACAACCTCTTTGTAGAGTGAGACTAAGATAGCACTAAGGGGGCTCCCCATCGCAAGTCCTCAGTGTTGACAATATTCCTCATTGTCAGAAACGAGGGGCCCAAATCTTTTACATTAGATATATTAATTTTAAGTAATCCTATTTTCTTACAAGCAAAACGTTACTCACCATATTTCTAAGCACCTCTCTTGCTGCTTTAAACGCCCCTTCCACTAAAACACTGAACAAGACTGTGACGTTGTACGAAGCCATAATCTTCTGCTAGAGATTCACGTCCGTTAATTTCTTGATCACATCGTTAGAATTTTTCAGCTATGCTTTGCTCATCTGGCCTAGTGGCTGTCATCCTGTTTTACTCCATTACTGAACTCTCAGTATTTGTGTGGCTCCCCTTCATTTTTCTCCTAAGCCCCATATATATATATATATATATATATATATATATATATATATATATATATATAAAGTGGTGAATAGAAAGTGTTTGCTATATAACAAATTTGACAATAATTATCTTGTATTTGTTAGATTTTTTGTGATATGCTTAATTTACAACACTAGACTACAAAACACTAGCATTAGCAGCCATGAACCCCCAATATTTTCGTCGTGGCTCTTTTGGGACCCATTGTCCCCAGGAAGAGACCCACAAGTAGCCTAACACTTGGCTAATTTATGCGGGCCACTGTGAATACCGGAAGTGATAGACCTCATCGAGATGTTGGGCTTACGGATTTTTGGGAGCCTGCACATACTTAGTGGTCTTGAGTCTTCCTTCAGCTATCGTACCAACTTCTTGTCACTATTAGGTTTCATGAATATCTTCTTTGCTTCTTTATAAAATGTCTTCACTTCCCAGTGCTGTGTGCCTTTAATATATATGTCTTAGGTTGTCACTTAACAAATCTACTATTTTCTTGTAATCTCTGCTATTCATGAGGACGACTCCCACGCCTTTATCCTCACTCGTAATTACCAGGCTGTTGTCACATCCTAAAAGTATTCTAAAAATCCACTAATAAATAAAAGGAAATATTGTAAAATATGTATATAACATCAGCCATGTTTTTCTTCAGCTGATATGCTGAAAAGAACCACTGTTGATAGCTGTAATATGCAAAATGTATTCCACATCTGTTCATATTTTGTGCGAGAGTTTGTTGAAGTGGTGGTCATAAGATCAAAATCAAAGAAATATTTTACTCATTCCCCTGATTGTTCATCATTTTTCAGAAACAATTGATAACGCTGACCTGTGGATTCGACAACGTTACGAAATACTGCAAAAATAAATTCTTTTGGGGGAAATCCTGTATATGTATGTACGTCAGCAAGTCATCTATCCACTATTGGCTCCCTCGTATTAAAAGAGCAATTTAGATATCTTTTAAGTGTTCAGCTCAAGTCAAGTGGTGCCAGTAGATATTGATCTAAGATATCTATAGTTTTTCGTCCGTGCGTGCGCGCGCATGTGTGTGTGTGTGTGTGTGTGTGTGTGTGTGTGTGTGTGTGTGTGTGTGTGTGTGTGTGTGTGTGTGTGTGTGTGTGTGTGTGTGTGTGTGTGTGTGTGTGTGTGTGTGTGTGTTCACCTAGTTGTATTTTACGGGAAGAGCTATGCTCGTAGTGACAGTGTGTGTGTGTGTGTGTGTGTGTGTGTGTGTGTGTGTGTGTGTGTGTGTGTGTGTGTGTGTGTGTGTGTGTGTGTGTGTGTGCGTGTGTGTGTGTTTGTGTGTGTGTCTGTCAGTCTGTCTGTCTGTATCTGTCAGTCTGTAGTTGCATGAAACGGATGAAATGGACCATTACATTTGCCATAGCATCTTCTTCCTGCAGAATCTTCCAAATTTCTTGAAGTGCCCACCCCCAACTCTCACCACCCAACCAACCCCTCCGCCTCAGCCTGCATCCCGTACGCCACCCCAGTTTTGTATACGCCAGATCTCCAAGTCAAATATTGGTATCTTGATAACCAACCATAAGCAAACTCTAATATGAGTGTATATTTACCAACCAGCCTCCTCCTCTCACTACCTCTCTCATCCTTCCTTCCCTTTTACCTCGGTCTGTACTCTTCCCACTCTCGTTCTCCTCTCCTTCACTTTCCTCTCTTCGTCTGATATTTATCTTTATCTTTCTCTTTTCTAAAGAAGTTTTTCAACACAAGATTTACGAAATAAGTCACCCTGCTGCATCTACATATGTTGCTCATAGTGATGTTCCTTAATTGACTTGACACATTTCTTTGAAACTGATTTTTCTCTATCTTTCACTCCTTTCTCTGGATGTATGTTTGTCTAGCTATCTCTATCTTTATTTCTCTCTGTCTTTCTCTGCCTCTTATCTCCCTCTCTGTTTCTATCTTTCTCTCCATGTCTTTCTTTCAGCCCATACACCCTTGTCTAATAATCTCTTTATCCATCTACCAGGATTAAAATTTTCTCATGTTAACAAATTTATTAGATAACTCTACTCACAGGATTTGATCCATTGGTAGAGTGGCACTATACTATCATGAGCCGAGAACGCCATCAATTGCTCTACGAGGTATACGTACAATACAAACCTCTCGGTTTCCCGACATGATCTCGTAGGACACATGTACATATATATGTGCCCTTGTACTAGGTTCATGTGTGTGTGCGTGTATGTGTGTGTACGTATGTGTGCATGTGAATGTATGTATATTCACATTAATACATGCACATATAACCATGTGATAATACGCCGCATATGCATAGAAATAATATATGAATATGTATGCATACAAATACATGCCCATACAGCAACGAATATATGCATATTCATAAACATGTCGAGTTGTGTACAACTCTAAGTACTAAAGTGGCCGATGTCTTGTGGGGAAGCTGTTTTTCAAATAACTATGACATGGCCTGATAGTCATATCTATATTGTAAATGTAAAGACATTAATACATGCACATATAACCATGTGATGATATGCAGCATATGCATAGAAACAATATATGAATATGTATGCATATAAATACATGCCTATACGGCAACGAATATATGCATATCCATAAACATGTCGAGTTGTGTACAACTCAAAGTACTACAGTGGCCGATGTCTTGTAGAAAAGCTGTTTTTCAAATATCTATGATATGGCCTGATAATCATATCTATATTGTAAATGTAAAGACATAGATTTGCTGCAAATTCATAAAAGGTGCCAGGTCGTTTACCTTAGGCAAGTATAGAAGTGTTTCAAGTGTGTTACAACTACGCTGCAAATTACTTGCTATGAGTAAACATCTTTCTCAGACATTTGCCTTTGAAGAAACGGAAACAAGTTATTTAATCACTTGACTCTCTACTTCCACCGTGTGAGTCTTTAGGTTTGAAGCCAATTGTACACGTACACCTCGTGTGGGTTGTCAAATGATTACTTTTATGCTGTCAGTATTTTACTGACTTAATGATACCTCACGAACCAGTGTCGTGTTGTATTCTCTTATATTTAGAAACGAATTTCCAATTAAGAAAGAACGCTGATCACTATTAACTTGTACTACAACATCCCTCCTCTACACTCCATTCCATAAACCACAATTTTACCCCTTATAACTTCATATCTTAGGCGCGATATTGTCTTAAAAGATAGAAACGCTAGTTACCGGTGATAAAATATGAATACAAATGTACATGTACACGTATGGTATACACGTTCTTGCATAACTATCACCTGACGACATCAAGAGAAAGCAGAAGAAAGTGTTAGTTGAGCTAAGAATAATCCAGTGTAAACGGTAACCAACTCACCCTCTCCAGTCCCGTCACATGGAGAGAAGGCAGCAAGGTTTTTATACTGGTGTTAGCATTGCCCGCAGATCCCCCCCGCCCTTGGCGTGATTGTTGTGTTCTTTGCCACGGATAACGAGGTGGGAGTGCTCCTCCTCTATGTCGGACCTTGGCGCCCCGTAACAATC
>NC_134801.1:47559416-47566916 GCF_046742065.1 Oratosquilla oratoria
TACAACTTGACGAACTTAAACTTGAAGAGCTTGATCTTAAAGAACTTGAAGAACTTGAAAAGCATGAAGAACCTGAAGACCTTCGACACCTTTAAGAACTTTAAGAACTTTACAGCCGTCGAGGACTTTCAAGATCTCCGAAAACTTAAAGACCTTCGATAGATAGACATATACTGTGAATAATAATGTACACTGTGGATGTACACTGTGGATGTACACTGTGGATGTACACCGTGGATGTACACTGTGGATGTACACTGTGGATGTACACTGTGGATATACACTGTAGAGGTACACTGTAGATGTACACTATAGATGTACACTGTAGAGGTACACTGTAGATGTACACTATAGATGTACACTGTAGATGTACACTGCAGATGTACTTAAAAGGTTTCTTGACGTTTAAACTCACCATCCCACCACTCATATATATATATATATATATAATATATATATGAGTGGTGGGATGGTGAGTTTAAACGTCAATAAACCGTTTAAGTTTTATTCCTTACGTTTCGTCCAACTAGGACGAAACGTCAGAAATAAAACTTCAACGGATTCTTGGCGTTAAACTCACCACCTTCCACTCATTCTGTCTACACACCTCAACATATATATATATATATATATATATATTTATATATATATATATGTGTGTGTGTGTGTGTGTGTGTGTGTGTGTGTGTGTGTGTGTGTGTGTGTGTGTGTGTGTGTGTGTAGCATATACCCTGGGCAAGCAAAATATGACTGACCACTCGATAGTACATACAAAAGACACGCTATAGAACAGACCATAACTGGCCGCAAAATCTGTTGTTGCATACATGAACCAAAACTACACACAAAGCTTGACATTACAACCAAAATACGAACCCTACACTGCCCTGTACTGCATACAAAACCCGAGACCGTACACAAGCGTTCACCGTCACATACAAAACAAGGACCTGCATGGAAAATCATGCTTTCTGCATGGAAAGAGACAACGTAAAGTTTGGTGAAAAAAAGAGAGTTGAAGGCTACGCCCCATCACAGATGAAGACATAAAAGGCTCCATGCTAGTTTGCTTTCTGTTGTATTTCTTTTGGCGAATCATAACATGAGAGACGAGGTCTTTTTCCTTCCAAACACAACTAAAATATATCTGCTTGATGAGGGTTGATGTCTGAAAGATTTTGATTCTGGGTAACCCTAAGCAGTTTCTTCAGCTAGGACAGTGGTTGTTAACCTGTATCAGTGCCCGTCCGTAACTCTTGACATCTTAAAAAAAAATCGTACCCCAATCCAATATAAATACATTGCAAACATATGAAGAGGATTAGTGATACAAACCTTGCTTTGCTTTCTCATGGTAAATATACAGTACTATTGCACTAGCTACCATGTCTCGTACCTCAAGTTTAAGGATTCGTATCCCTTATGGTACAGGTACCATAGGTTCAGAACCACTGATCTAGGAAAATCCTCCACTCTTCAGAGGTGACCCGACACTATTTCGACGACCTCGTCGAATAGTGACATCGTCTTTGAGCCTTTGATTCTGGTTATCCTCAGATATTTCAAGTCAATGAGAAGAATATGCTTAAACAAAACTCTTAATGAGGATGAATTGCTGTAATGAGACAGCAGATTTATATTTTTATTTATTTGTTTACCCACTTGTCTGCTTATTTTTATTTTCAATTTATCTATTTATTTACTTATCCATCTACCTATTTATCTATTCTTTAGTTTGTCTTTATTTATTCATCTATTTACTTATTTTTCTATTTATCTTTTATATTATTTGATTTGATTTTATATATTTATTTCTTTACTTGCATATTTATATCCTTATTTCTTGCGCAAACAGACTACAAAGGAATCATCAAAGCTTTTAATTAATCTTCAACAGGGGAACAGAACATTTTATGCAGCTGAGGCAAATAATCTAGAGTTATGATATCACGTGAAGGAGAACGTCCGAATTAAAGTAATGATAAATGAACATATGATTATGTCGGCTATAGAAAAAGAGTTACTTTAAGGTGTAACTAAATTAAACTTAGAAAAAATATAAGCATTCTTTTGCTCATTTATGCATCGTACTTCATACGATAAAGCAGTTTCTCTACGCTTACATATTTTGAAGATCTTGTTGATGCTAATTTACTCGTTTACGACAGTCACAAACATTATTTAGTTTATTTATGCCAACGCCACACGATTTGAATTTATTTGAGATATCAAGGAATATGAACACAGCGTTGTTCACTCCCTTTTATCTATTCTTGAATTTTATTTCTTTAGAAAATGTAAATGCCTTTCACCGGAGCAAAATTATAGCATTTCCGTTCCCTTATAATGATACATTTTCGGGAAAGCTGACTTCAGTATACAGTTTTCTGATCTGTTTCCTTAATTTGTCACATGTGCAATCGGAGGTGATGGTTTTCTTTTTTATCTGAAAATAATCCCACTAATATTTGTTAGATGGTTAATCCCTTCTTTATGAGGTTACACAGTTTAATGAAATACATTGGTGGTATCCATTATAAAGGAAAATACCTATCCATCGGGAAGGGGTTAACTGAGATAGGTTCAATTAACATCTACCTTATCGAAAAGGTGCCACATAACTGATCAAAACCGGATAATTGTTGACTCGAGTTTCATTTAATGAAAACACCGCAGTGGTCATCTAGTCCTACCACTGATCCCTCTGGGAAGAATTTTTCTATTTTTTGTCTATGTTGTATTAGTGTGAGACTGTTATCATATCGCCGGCTGAAATCAGTAGGAGGGGAGCAGTCGCTCTTATGTGAAAAGGTAGAGGAAAGGCAACTGAAATAGAGATCTTAGGCCTCGTCCAGGGACCGAGTACCATGCCCTTGGGGTTGCACTTCCAGGTGGAGGTGATGGAGATGAAGGTCCTTGAGACTGGTCCATCTTGCAGGACCACTAACAGAAAATGCTCCCGACGAAATCGAGGGAAATGACAAGTAATTTTAGTATAGAGCAGCTAATAGTATAATAACTACTTCAGAACTACTTAACACTACAGATAACAGAAGTAATGAGTAACTACGGTTTATATATCCTTCTCCCTAAATCGAAATAGGCTACGACCCTTTCGCTATCAAAACTGTAACTAGAATTGATAAAGTAAGTCGAAAATTTCACTTTGTACTGGAGGGGAAAATAAAATCACCCGGCACCAGGCTGTTTAACATCCATACAACGAAGGGTTTGAATTAAGCTTATGGAGTGAAACCACAGTAAATGAATAAAGAATGCTGATTATTACTAAGCCATAGACCGACATGTTTTGTGTAACGAGGAAATTAATGTTTACAGTAAGAATATTATTCCTGTTTCTTCAACCTTTAAGCACTGGGAGACTTCCCTCAGTTCAATGAATTTGCTTGTAGACAACGAAAATTATATAAGAACGGTTCTATGTGAATTAACTGGCAAAGCATTTAAACCAAATCTGACAGGGAGGGTGGGGATTCCTTCAGCCGATTTAAGTCGCCTGACAGCAGCCAGAAAAAATGTATGAACAATTGCTGGTCTCTGCCATTTAAGTTCAGCGAAAATTTTGACAAAGTAAAACGAGAACTCTGAAAAAAGTAACTTTTATATTCCGGGATTTCGATGCCCATCCTATGGTCGTTCTCAGAAGTCACCGTGGTTTGCAGAATGTGATGATGGATTTTGGAATGTTCGTTTGAGTTTCCTTTGGTTTGTGTGTCGAATGGTGGTGGTTTGGTGTTACTTAGTTTTCTCTTACCACACAGAATCGCGTTCGAACCCAACAGCTTCTGGTGACTTCCATTTGCCCTGGAAGCACGAGCACTTTGGGCAAAGGTGATGATCTCGAACTCAAACAGGTGTTTCCTAGTGTAATCCTTTAACTTGATTCCTAGATTCCAGATCTTCAAGAACATTCAAATCCTTACGTTTACAAAATTAGATGAAAATCACGACTGTCGCCAAACACTAATATCTGAATTTTGCCTAAGACTGCCCCTTATTATTATCGTTGTTTGATGTTTTGTTTTATTGTTTTGTTGTTTCGTTGTTTTTTCGTTGTCGTTTTGTTATTGTTTTGTGTTTTGTATTGTTGTTCAGTGTTGTTACCTTGTGTTATCGTTTTTTTTTTATGTTTTTGGTTTGTCTTATCTTCTATTTTGTTCTGTTACTCTCTTGTTTTATTATTGTTTTGTTGTATTTTGTTTCGTTTTTAGCTTTGTTTTGTATTACTATTTTCTTATTGTTTTATTTGGTTATTACTTTATTTTCTTTTTGTTATTTTGCTTTGTGTTATTGTTGTTTTTGTCGCTGACTTTATTTTGCTATTTTTTTTATATGGATTTTTCTTTCAGTGTAACTATATTGTTTGTTATTGTTTTATATTGTTTTGCTGTCTTTTGTTGTTTTGTTTTTATGTTTAGTTTGTTTTTTGCTACTATGTTGTTCTTTTCTTTTCTGTTGTTTTGTATTATGTCTATTTTATCACCGTTGTTACTCCGTCTACTGTTCTCTTTTATAGTTTCGTATTTTGCATCTCACTTTCTACTTTCTTTTCTCCATTGTCTTTATGATGGATAGTTATTCACAATATTCTTCTGTAGGAAGTCTATCAGTTTTACTCTGTTTAAGAGAGGGGAATTAAACTGAACTTAAATTTTCTCTCGTTTCTTCCCGAATAGTAATACACGTGGCTCTGTAAGTTACACCAATGGACTTCCATCTGGAATCCTCAATTTGTTCACTAGGTCAATTCGTATTGAAGTCATGATTTCTTTAGTCCAACGATCATTACTTTTATATCTAAGTACCTCCCCTAAGGGAGTGACTTTTCTCCCATAAACCAATTGAATATTCTCCTCCACCATTTCTCCAATCAGAAAGGCTGTAACAAACCCCATAAGCAATATAGCTTACTCAAGCAATCTCAAAATAAATGGACTACTGACTTAGTTTACATACTGTTACATCAGCATAATTCAGCAATGAAATCGGGTCCCCAGCAGTTGTTTGTAAACTTTTATGCAAGGAGCAAAATTTGCAATTCCTTCACCTACGAACTCTCGTTTATCAAACATCCAACTCATAGAAATTAAATTCTCACCACCTACACCTCTATCTACCATACTTGTCTACCTTTATCTTGGAGCCTCATCTACTAGCCTCTTACAATGTATCATTTATACTTTTAACCCTTCTTGTTCTTAGGTGAACGAAGAGTAATCAAACATCCCGGTGGTAGACAAAACAAAACTTAGTACTTACCCTCCTGTACGGAAGTATTACAGCTATTAACCATTCACTCGTATATTTATTTACTCTTCCTCCCTCCCCTCCTTTTTTTTTTTTACAGACATCCACCTCTTCTTTGTCTCTCTGTCAAGTTTACTAGATCCTCTTCTGCTTTCCACACTCTTTTTGCTAGTTTGTCCTCTCTACTTATTTACATATGCCTAAATCACCACCGCATACATTGATCTACCATGTCCAAAAAATCTCTTAACTCCCGGTCTTTGCATCCCTTATATTCCAAGTTTATGCTCAACACAGTGCCATGAGCACAATTACTCCCTCAACCTTCTCTTTGATATAAACTCTAGATCTACTTTTTTATAACCATTTTCATCCCCACCATACACTTCCTTGCTTTACTTTGTAATTTACCTCCATTTTCATTCGTCCAGTCACCGCCACATGCAACTCCAAATACTTTGGACTTAGTCCAGCTTTTCACCGTTCAGATTAACATAGACACCCTTACCATCATCACTCCCCGTACGTCTCATCACCTTACCCAAAACTATATTTAATTTCACCTTTCTTTTCTCAAAAAGGTTTTCAAACGCTGCTCCCAACTACTTCAGTTCATCCTTAAATTCATCCATTAAGACAGTGTCACCCACAAATCACAAATGACACCTCTCACACTTCCTTTCACTCTTACTTACTCCAAACCCTCTGTCTAGCATTCTCGCCTTTACCTCCATCATCACTTTATCCATACACACATTGAGCAACAACGCAACATCACATAAACATGACGTAGCCCCCACATTTTTCTCAAAATTTTCTCTCTCCAGTCTCAACCCGGAAGTAAGCTCATGTAATGTCTGACTGCACGTACGGGAGATCAATTACATACATCTGTAACATGCACTATTGACTATCAATACACAGAATGATGGGCAGACAGGCAGCCAGACAGACAGACGGACAGACACACACAGAATGACTGACACACACACACACGCACACACACACACACACGCACACACACACACACACACACACACACACACACACACACACACACACACACACACACACACACACACACACACACACACACACACACACACACACACACACACACACACACACACACACACACACACACACAGGGACATCCACCCACAGACAGATGGACACCCACCCACAGACAGATGGACACCCACCCACAAACAGACGGACACACAAAAACAGATACATACACAGAGAAACAGATACAGACACACAAACGCAGACACACAGTTATAGCCAGAGAGACACAGCCAGATAGACACAACCAGTCAAAGCAAAATAGACACAGCCAGACAGACACAGGGATATAGACACAGAAACACAGACAGAGACACAGACACAGAGACACAGACAGAGACACAGACAGAGACACAGACACAGAGACAGAGACACAGAGACACAGAGACACAGAGACACAGAGACACGGAGACACGGAGACACGGAGACACGGAGACACGGACACAGAGACACGGAGACACGGACACAGAGACACGGACACAGAGACACGGACACAGAGACACGGACACAGAGACACGGACACAGAGACACGGACACAGAGACACGGACACAGAGACACGGACACAGAGACACGGACACAGAGACACGGACACAGAGACACGGACACAGAGACACGGACACAGAGACACGGACACAGAGACACGGACACAGAGACACGGACACAGAGACACGGACACAGAGACACGGACACAGAGACACGGACACAGAGACACGGACACAGAGACACGGACACAGAGACACGGACACAGAGACACGGACACAGAGACACGGACACAGAGACACGGACACAGAGACACGGACACAGAGACACGGACACAGAGACACGGACACAGAGACACGGACACAGAGACACGGACACAGAGACACGGACACAGAGACACGGACACAGAGACACGGACACAGAGACACGGACACAGAGACACGGACACAGAGACACGGACACAGAGACACGGACACAGACAGACATATACAGACAGACATATACAGACAGACATATACAGACAGACATATACAGACAGACATATACAGACAGACATATACAGACAGACATATACAGACAGACATATACAGACAGACATATACAGACAGACATATACAGACAGACATATACAGACAGACATATACAGACAGACATATACAGATAGACATATACAGATAGACATATAC